>NC_047111.1:79108279-79110325 GCF_902500255.1 Thalassophryne amazonica | reverse complement strand
CACTTGGCCACCACCCCCTATATATATACGAGGTCTGTCCATAAAGTATAGGTCCTTTTTATTTTTTTTCAAAAACTATATGGATTTCATTCATATGTTTTACGTCAGACATGCTTGAACCCTCGTGCGCATGCGTAAGTTTTTCCACGCCTGTCGGTGACGTCATTCGCCTGTGAGCACTCCTTGTGGGAGGAGTCGTCCAGCCCCTCGTCGGAATTCCTTTGTCTGAGAAGTTGCTGAGAGACTGGCGCTTGTTTGATCAAAATTTTTTCCAAACCTGTGAGACACATCGAAGTGGACATGGTTCGAAAAATTAAGCTGGTTTTCAGTGAAAATTTTAAACGGCTGATGAGAGATTTT
Organism: Thalassophryne amazonica; assembly: GCF_902500255.1. Lineage (NCBI taxonomy): Eukaryota > Metazoa > Chordata > Actinopteri > Batrachoidiformes > Batrachoididae > Thalassophryne > Thalassophryne amazonica. The sequence goes on along the minus strand of NC_047111.1, from coordinate 79,109,965 downwards.
GAGGTGATACTGTCGCTTTAAGGACTTCCCACGGTGCGAGATGTCATGCAGCGCTCTCAGGCGGCGTCATCAGCCTGTTTCAAGCTGAAAACCTCCACATTTCAGGCTCTATTGATCCAGGACATCGTGAGAGAACAGAGAAGTTTCAGAAGAAGTCGGTTTCAGCATTTTGTCCAGATATTCCACTGTTAAAGGAGATTTTTTTTTAATGAAAGACGTGCAGACTTAAGGACAAGCCTTAAGGACAAGTTGGAACATGTCCAGCTGTTAAACAATTTCTCATATACTCACTCCACTGAAAGCCATCAAAAGCCGCCTGGATTTTACAAATGGTTATCAACACGGAGGTGTTTTTTCCTGTGCCGCCGCACCGCGCCGCGCCGGCTGCGTCCCAACGCGCGGACCCGTCCGCATGTCTTTCATTAAAAAAATGTCCTTTAACAGTGGAATATCCGGATAAAATGCTGAAACCGACTTCTTCTGAAACTTCTCTGTTCTCTCACAACGTCCTGGATCAATAGAGCCTGAAATGTGGAGTTTTCAGCTTGAAACAGGCTGACAACGGCGCCTGAGAGCGTTGCGCGACGTCTCGCACTGTGGGAAGTCCTTAAAGCGACAGTATCACCTCAAAATCTCTCATCAGCCGTTAAAATTTTCACTGAAAACCAGCTTAATTTTTCGAACCATGTCCACTTCGATGTGTCTCACAGGTTTAGAAAAAATTTTGATTAAACAAAGCGCCAGTCTCTCAGCAACTTCTCAGACAAAGGAATTCCGACGAGGGGCTGGACAACTCCTCCCACAAGGAGTGCTCACAGGCGAATGACGTCACCGACAGGCGTGGAAAAACTCACGCATGCGCACGAGGGTTCATGCATGTCTGATGTAAAAACATATGAATGAAATCCATATAGTTTTTGAAAAAAATAAAAAGGACCTATACTTTATGGACAGCCCTCGTGTGTGTGTGTGTATATATATATATATATACACTCAACAAAAATATAAACGCAACACTTTTGGTTTTGCTCCCATTTTGTATGAGATGAACTCAAAGATCTAAAACTTTTCCACATACACAATATCACCATTTCCCTCAAATATTGTTCACAAACCAGTCTAAATCTGTGATAGTGAGCACTTCTCCTTTGCTGAGATAATCCATCCCACCTCACAGGTGTGCCATATCAAGATGCTGATTAGACACCATGATTAGTGCACAGCTGTGCCTTAGACTGTCCACAATAAAGGCCACTCTGAAAGGTGCAGTTTTATCACACAGCACAATGCCACAGATGTCGCAAGATTTGAGGGAGCGTGCAATTGGCATGCTGACAGCAGGAATGTCAACCAGAGCTGTTGCTCGTGTATTGAATGTTCATCTCTCTACCATAAGCCGTCTCCAAAGGCGTTTCAGAGAATTGGCAGTATATCCAACCAGCCTCACAACCGCAGACCACATGTAACCACACCAGCCCAGGACCTCCACATCAGCATGTTCACCTCCAAGATCGTCTGAGACCAGCCACTCGGACAGCTGCTGAAACAATCGGTTTGCATAACCAAAGAATTTCTGCACAAACTGTCAGAAACTGTCTCAGGGAAGCTCATCTGCATGCTCGTCGTCCTCATCTGGGTCTCGACCTGACTCCAGTTCGTCGTCGTAACCGACTTGAGTGGGCAAAT
>NC_047111.1:78830779-79103279 GCF_902500255.1 Thalassophryne amazonica | reverse complement strand
TATTTTAGCACTGTTGTCGTGCGTTACCTGTGCTGCTCCACAGCCTGTCTAGTGGATTTTTATTTTGTTTTAGCACTGTTGTCGTGCGTTGCCTGTGCTGCTCCACAGCCTGTCCAGTGGATTTTGATTTTATTTTTTTTGGCACTGTTGTCGTGTGTTACCTGTGCTGCTCCACAGCCTGTCTAGTGGATTTTTATTTTATTTTTTACCACTGTTGTCGTGTGTTACCTGTGCTGCTCCGCAGCCTGTCCAGTGGATTTTTATTTTATTATTTTATTTTATTTATTTATTTATTTATTTATTTTTATCACTGTTGTCGTGCGTTACCTGTGCTGCTCCACAGCCTGTCCAGTGGATTTTTATTTTATTTTTTAGCACTGTTGTCGTGCGTTACCTGTGCTGCTCCACAGCCTGTCCAGTGGATTTTTATTTTATTTTTTACCACTGTTGTCGTGCGTTACCTGTGCTGCTCCACAGCCTGTCCAGTGGATTTTGATTTTGATTTTATTTTTTTGGGCGCTGTTGTCGTGCGTTACCTGTGCTGCTCCACAGCCTGTCCAGTGGATTTTTATTTAGCGCTGTTGTCGTGCATTACCTGTGCTGCTCCACAGCCTGTCTAGTGGATTTTTATTTTGTTTTAGCACTGTTGTCGTGCGTTGCCTGTGCTGCTCCACAGCCTGTCCAGTGGATTTTTATTTTTATTTTATTTTATTTTTTAGCACTGTTGTTGTGCGTTACCTGTGCTGCTCCACAGCCTGTCCAGTGGATTTTTATTTTGTTTTAGCACTGTTGTTGTGCGTTACCTGTGCTGCTCCACAGCCTGTCTAGTGGATTTTTATTTTGTTTTAGCACTGTTGTCGTGCGTTACCTGTGCTGCTCCACAGCCTGTCTAGTGGATTTTTATTTTGTTTTAGCACTGTTGTTGTGCGTTACCTGTGCTGCTCCACAGCCTGTCTAGTGGATTTTTATTTTGTTTTAGCACTGTTGTTGTGCGTTACCTGTGCTGCTCCACAGCCTGTCTAGTGGATTTCTATTTTGTTTTAGCACTGTTGTCGTGCGTTACCTGTGCTGCTCCACAGCCTGTCTAGTGGATTTTTATTTTGTTTTAGCACTGTTGTCGTGCGTTGCCTGTGCTGCTCCACAGCCTGTCCAGTGGATTTTTATTTTTATTTTATTTTATTTTTTAGCACTGTTGTTGTGCGTTACCTGTGCTGCTCCACAGCCTGTCTAGTGGATTTTTATTTTATTTTAGCACTGTTGTCGTGCGTTACCTGTGCTGCTCCACAGCCTGTCTAGTGGATTTTTATTTTGTTTTAGCACTGTTGTCGTGCGTTGCCTGTGCTGCTCCACAGCCTGTCCAGTGGATTTTTATTTTTATTTTATTTTATTTTTTAGCACTGTTGTTGTGCGTTACCTGTGCTGCTCCACAGCCTGTCTAGTGGATTTTTATTTTATTTTAGCACTGTTGTCGTGCGTTACCTGTGCTGCTCCACAGCCTGTCTAGTGTCGGATTCCCTGTTTGGGAATCCGCTAGCTTAGCGTAGCTACTAGCTCTTAGCCGTTTTAGCATGGCGGCTTCTCCTGTCTCTCCCGTACTTTTCTGCTCTGGGTGTGAAATGTTTAGTTATTCCTCGGCCTCTTTTAGCAGTAACGGTACATGTAATAAGTGCAGCTTATTCGTAGCTTTGGAGGCCAGGCTGGGCGAATTGGAGGCTCGGCTCCGCACCGTGGAAAATTCTACAGCTAGCCAGGCCCCTGTAGTCGGTGCGGACCAAGGTAGCTTAGCCGCCGTTAGTTCCCCCCTGGCAGACCCCGTGCAGTCGGGAAGGCAGGCTGACTGGGTGACTGTGAGGAGGAAGCGTAGCCCTAAACAGAAGCCCCGTGTACACCGTCAACCCGTTCACATCTCTAACCGTTTTTCCCCACTCGACGATACACTCGCCGAGGATCAAACTCTGGTTATTGGCGACTCTGTTTTGAGAAATGTGAAGTTAGCGACACCAGCAACCATTGTCAATTGTCTTCCGGGGGCCAGAGCAGGCGACACTGAAGGAAATTTGAAACTGCTGGCTAAGGCTAAGAGTAAATTTGGTAAGATTGTAATTCACGTCGGCAGTAATGACACTCGGTTACGCCAATCGGAGGTCACTAAAATTAACATTGAATCGGTGTGTAACTTTGCAAAAACAATGTCGGACTCTGTTGTTTTCTCTGGGCCCCTCCCCAATCAGACCGGGAAGTGACATGTTTAGCCGCATGTTCTCCTTGAATTGCTGGCTGTCTGAGTGTGTCCAAAAAATGAGGTGGGCTTCATTGATAATTGGCAAAGCTTCTGGGGAAAACCTGGTCTTGTTAGGAGAGACGGCATCCATCCCACTTTAGAGGGAGCAGCTCTCATTTCTAGAAATCTGGCCAATTTTTTGGGATCCTCCAAACTGTGACTGTCTAGCGTTGGGACCAGGAGGCAGAGCTGTGGTCTTATACACCTCTCTGCAGCTTCTCTCCCCCTGCCATCCCCCTATTACCCCATCCCCGTAGAGACGGTGCCTGCTCCCAGACCACCAATAACTAGCAAAAATCTATTTAAGCATAAAAATTCAAAAAGAAAAAATAATATAGCACCTTCAATTGCACCACAGACTAAAACAGTTAAATGTGGTCTATTAAACATTAGGTCTCTTTCTTCTAAGTCCCTGTTGGTAAATGATATAATAATTGATCAACGTATTGATTTATTCTGCCTAACAGAAACTTGGTTACAGCAGGATGAATATGTTAGTTTAAATGAGTCAACACCCCCGAGTCACACTAACTGTCAGAATGCTCGTAGCACGGGCCGGGGCGGAGGATTAGCAGCAATCTTCCATTCCAGCTTATTAATTAATCAAAAACCTAGACAGAGCTTTAATTCATTTGAAAGCTTGTCTCTTAGTCTTGTCCATCCAAATTGGAAGTCCCAAAAACCAGTTTTATTTGTTATTATCTATCGTCCACCTGGTCGTTACTGTGAGTTTCTCTGTGAATTTTCAGACCTTTTGTCTGACTTAGTGCTTAGCTCAGATAAGATAATTATAGTGGGCGATTTTAACATCCACACAGATGCTGAGAATGACAGCCTCAACACTGCATTTAATCTATTATTAGACTCTATCGGCTTTGCTCAAAAAGTAAATGAGTCCACCCACCACTTTAATCATATTTTAGATCTTTTTCTGACTTATGGTATGGAAATAGAAGACTTAACAGTATTCCCTGAAAACTCCCTTTTGTCTGATCATTTTTTAATAACATTTACATTTACCCTGATGGACTACCCTGCAGTGGGGAATAAGTTTCATTACACTAGAAGTCTTTCAGAAAGCGCTGTAACTAGGTTTAAGGATATGATTCCTTCTTTATGTTCTCTAATGTCATATACCAACACAGAGCAGAGTAGCTACCTAAACTCTGTAAGGGAGTTAGAGTATCTTGTCAATAGTTTTACATCCTCATTGAAGACAACTTTGGATGCTGTAGCTCCTCTGAAAAAGAGAGCTTTAAATCAGAAGTGTCTGACTCCGTGGTATAACTCACAAACTCGTAGCTTAAAGCAGATAACCCGTAAGTTGGAGAGGAAATGGCGTCTCACTAATTTAGAAGATCTTCACTTAGCCTGGAAAAAGAGTTTGTTGCTCTATAAGAAAGCCCTTCGTGAAGCTAGGACATCTTTCTACTCATCACTAATTGAAGAAAATAAGAACAACCCCAGGTTTCTTTTCAGCACTGTAGCCAGGCTGACAAAGAGTCAGAGCTCTATTGAGCTGAGTATTCCATTAACTTTAACTAGTAATGACTTCATGACTTTCTTTGCTAACAAAATTTTGACTATTAGAGAAAAAATTACTCATAACCATCCCAAAGATGTATCGTTATCTTTGGCTGCTTTCAGTGATGCCGGTATTTGGTTAGACTCTTTCTCTCCGATTGTTCTGTCTGAGTTATTTTCATTAGTTACTTCATCCAAACCATCAACATGCTTATTAGACCCCATTCCTGCCAGGCTGCTCAAGGAAGTCCTACCATTATTTAATGCTTCAATCTTAAATATGATCAATCTATCTTTGTTAGTTGGTTATGTACCACAGGCCTTTAAGGTGGCAGTAATTAAACCATTACTTAAAAAGCCATCACTTGACCCAGCTATCTTAGCTAATTATAGGCCAATCTCCAACCTTCCTTTTCTCTCAAAGATTCTTGAGAGGGTAGTTATAAAACAGCTAACTGATCACCTGCAGAGGAATGGTCTATTTGAAGAGTTTCAGTCAGGTTTTAGAATTCATCATAGTACAGAAACAACATTAGTGAAGGTTACAAATGATCTTCTTATGGCTTCGGACAGTGGACTTATCTCTGTGCTTGTTCTGTTGGACCTCAGTGCTGCTTTTGATACTGTTGACCATAAAATTTTATTACAGAGATTAGAGCATGTCATAGGTATTAAAGGCATTGCGCTGCGGTGGTTTGAATCATATTTGTCTAATAGATTACAGTTTGTTCATGTAAATGGGGAATCTTCTTCACAGACTAAAGTTAATTATGGAGTTCCACAAGGTTCTGTGCTAGGACCAGTTTTATTCACTTTATACATGCTTCCCTTGGGCAGTATTATTAGACGGTATTGCTTAAATTTTCATTGTTACGCAGATGATACCCAGCTTTATCTATCCATGAAGCCAGAGGATACGCACCAATTAGCTAAACTGCAGGATTGTCTTACAGACATAAAGACATGGATGACCTCTAATTTCCTGCTTTTAAACTCAGATAAAACTGAAGTTATTGTACTTGGCCCCACAAATCTTAGAAGCATGGTGTCTAACCAGATCGTTACTCTGGATGGCATTTCCCTGATCTCTAGTAATACTGTGAGAAATCTTGGAGTTATTTTTGATCAGGATATGTCATTCAAAGCGCATATTAAACAAATATGTAGGACTGCCTTTTTGCATTTACGCAATATCTCTAAAATCAGAAAGGTCTTGTCTCAGAGTGATGCTGAAAAACTAATTCATGCATTTGTTTCCTCTAGGCTGGACTATTGTAATTCATTATTATCAGGTTGTCCTAAAAGTTCCCTAAAAAGCCTTCAGTTGGTTCAGAATGCTGCAGCTAGAGTACTGACGGGGACTAGCAGGAGAGAGCATATCTCACCCGTGTTGGCCTCCCTTCATTGGCTTCCTGTTAATGCTAGAATAGAATTTAAAATTCTTCTTCTTACTTATAAGGTTTTGAATAATCAGGTCCCATCTTATCTTAGGGACCTCATAGTACCATATTACCCCATTAGAGCGCTTCGCTCTCAGACTGCGGGCTTACTTGTAGTTCCTAGGGTTTGTAAGAGTAGAATGGGAGGCAGAGCCTTCAGCTTTCAGGCTCCTCTCCTGTGGAACCAGCTCCCAATTCAGATCAGGGAGACAGATACCCTCTCTACTTTTAAGATTAGGCTTAAAACTTTCCTTTTCGCTAAGGCTTATAGTTAGGGCTGGATCGGGTGACCCTGGACCATCCCTTGGTTATGTTGCTTTAGACGTAGACTGTGTTTCATAATTATTGTATGGCCTTGCCTTGCAATGTGGAGCGCCTTGGGGCAACTGTTTGTTGTGATTTGGCGCTATACAAGAAAAAAGTTGATTGATTGATATATATGTGTATATATATATGTGTATATGTGTATATATGTGTATATATGTGTGTGTATATATATATATATATATATATATATATATATATATATATATATATATATATATATATATATGTGTGTATATATGTACCTTATTACTTTATTAATTATTTAAACTGTCAATGTTTAATTTGAGATCAACTTTCTGTGTAACTAGCTTCAAAGGACATCTTGGTTTTAAAAAGCATTTTCATCATTACATGCTGTGATATACTTGCATGAAATGAGTTAAATGATGTATTTACTTTATTCTTCAAAGGTAGTGTTACTGTTTTTTACAACTACACATTTCAAAACTGAACAGTACAAACACACACGATACTGACATTTATGTTTATTTTAGTTCATTATATAATCGCAGTACTAACTTTGGCTGATGCATTTTAACCACTAGAGGTATTAAGGAACACATGACAGACATTTTTATGGAGTGGACAGGTTGTTGGACTTAATTAATCTTAAATGTGCAGAGTGTTGTGGACAGGAAGCTCCTCAATAAAAGCAAAGCCAGCCATACATGACATCATGACACGATGTGATAGAACCAGATCGAGGCCATACCTTTTACCGTAATCCACTCTGTGCAGCTGTGGAGGCAAGCAGGAGCTCTGCAATAGGCCTTTTCCATGTGTGGCCCATGTGGATCCCCACAGGCTCTAGATTGGTTAGTGTTTATAAAATAGGTAGCTGACATTTTTCAAGGGTGGTAATAAATTAAGCAAAGCTTGTATAATGAATTGGAATGGCGTGTGAGTGCAGAATGTTTTTAGAACTTTAGACCTCAACAGTGTTTAGAAGAGGAACTCAACCAGTTTATTTCCTGTTAATTACATATTTTTTGAATGTTAATTTACTGTCTTAATGTATTTATTAGTTCTTTAGGTTCTTGTTATCATATACACACTATTATTATGTTATCATTTTTGTTATTTACCTCCGCCAAGGAGGTTATGTTTTCGGTCGAGTTTGTCTGTCTGGTTGTCAGCAGGATAACTCAAAACGTTTTGAACAGATTTTGATGAAATTTTGTGGAGTGGTTGGAAATGACAAGAGGAACAAGTGATTAAATTTTAGTGGTGATCCGGATCACGATCAGGAATTTTTTAAAGGATTCTTCACCATTGCGGGATAGGGGTAATTTTGACATTCTAGTTTCTAACTCCACAAAAACAAGGCAGAAAGGCTTGAAAAAAATTAGGGTGTAACATACAACCCCTGGCAAAAAATTATGGAATCACCGGCCTCGGAGGATGTTCATTCAGTTGTTTAATTTTGTAGGAAAAAAGCAGATCACAGACATGACACAAAACTAAAGTAATTTCAAATGGCAACTTTCTGGCTTTAAGAAACACTATACGAAATCGGGAAAAATAATTGTGGCAGTCAGTAACGGTTACTTTATTAGACCAAGCAGAGGGAAAAAAAAATATGGACTCACTCAATTCTGAGGAATAAATTATGGAATCACCCTGTAAATTTTCATCTCCAAAACTAACACCTGCATCAAATCAGATCTGCTCGTTAGTCTGCATCTAAAAAGGAGTGATCACACCTTGGAGAGCTGTTGCACCAAGTGGACTGACATGAATCATGGCTCCAACACGAGAGATGTCAATTGAAACAAAGGAGAGGATTATCAAACTCTTAAAAGAGGGTAAATCATCGCGCAATGTTGCAAAAGATGTTGGTTGTTCACAGTCAGCTGTGTCTAAACTCTGGACCAAATACAAACAACATGGGAAGGTTGTTAAAGGCAAATATACTGGTAGACCAAGGAAGACATCAAAATGTCAAGACAGAAAACTTAAAGCAATATGTCTCAAAAATCGAAAATGCACAACAAAACAAATGAGGAACGAATGGGAGGAAACTGGAGTCAACGTCTGTGACCGAACTGTAAGAAACCGCCTAAAGGAAATGGGATTTACATACAGAAAAGCTAAACGAAAGCCATCATTAACACCTAAACAAAAAAAAAAAAACAAGGTTACAATGGGCTAAGGAAAAGCAATCGTGGACTCTGGATGACTGGATGAAAGTCATATTCAGTGATGAATTTCGAATCTGCATTGGGCAAGGTGATGATGCTGGAACTTTTGTTTGGTGCCGTTCCAATGAGATTTATAAAGATGACTGCCTGAAGAGAACATGTAAATTTCCACAGTTATTGATGATATGGGGCTGCATGTCAGGTAAAGGCACTGGGGAGATGGCTGTCATTACATCATCAATAAATGCACAAGTTTACGTTGATATTTTGGACACTTTTCTTATCCCATCAATTAAAAGGATGTTTGGGGATGACGAAATCATTTTTCAAGATGATAATGCATCTTGCCATAGAGCAAAAACTGTGAAAACTTTCTTTGCAAAAAGACACATAGGGTCAATGTCATGGCCTTTGTCACTCATTAAGTCCATGCCTCAGAGACTGCAAGCTGTTATAAAAGCCAGAGGTGGTGCAACAAAATACTGGTGATGTGTTGGAGCGTTCTTTTGTTTTTCATGATTCTATAATTTTTTCCTCATAATTGAGCGATTACATATTTTTCGCTCTGCTTGGTCTAAAAAAGTAACCGTTACTGACTGCCACAATTTTTTTTTCCTGATTTCTTATAGTGTTTCTTAAAACCAGAAAGTTGCCATTTGAAATGACTTTAGTTTTGTGTCATGTCTGTGATCTGATTTTTTTCTACCAAAATAAACAACTGAATGAACATCTTCAGAGGCCGGTGATTCCATAATTTTTGCCAGGGGTTGTAATCAAATGTTCTATCAAACAATAAAGTTTGGTGATGATTGGATCCAGCTTCCGGATCTGGTGATCCAGAATATGCAAAAATATAGGGAAAATAGAAAATGTGTCAGTGTGAGGTGACAAATGAAGCTAGAGATGCACATTTAACACCAAACTGTAGCTGAATCTGTACTGATTCAGTAAGGTGTCATCAGATTTGATGTAGCTTCAAATGTTATGGAGCTAGATCCAGAAGAAACCGCCATTACCAAAAAAATCGTTTTTATACAATAACTTTTGAACTAATAAAGACATAAAAGTGATTCCAAGTTCTAGTGGTATGTTTTCATGGTCAAGGATGTCAAATATAAAGGAAAGAAAAGTGTATGTATCATAGTTTTGGTTGTAACACTGAATTGTTGAATAGATCACTGTGCCAAGGAGGGAATCTCTTTAGGGTCAGTGACCCTATGGCCTTGTGTAGCACATGCAACACTTACAAAATAGTTCTATTTCAGAATTTACTGTTATTTATTTAGAGAAGTGTTTCATAAATGTTAAAAAATTCATATGTTTGCAGTTTAGTTGAATAATAAATTGAATTTTGTCTCTTATTTGTATTTGTCTATAAGCACATGCAATATCAATATCAGTGCTCAGATGACAGTAGCTTCTGGGAAAGGTGCAAGTTCCAATAAACTGATGCCAAGCACTAAGGATACATGCTATCCAGTCACAGCAGATGAAACATTTTTTTACTACTGAGCAAACATCATTGTTAGACTTTTTTAGGTTCAGTGATTCCACGGCGTGTAGATGTTATGGCGTCAGTGACCCCATGGCCTTGGCGGAGGTTTGCACTCTCCGAGTGCTTCTAGTTATCAATATTATTATTTTTTATTTTATTTTATTATTGCTTCTATTTTGTCATTTGATTTTTAAATGGACCACAATGGAAATAAGTGTTTTCACTTTCTTGTATCATCCATGTATTTTTAACGTATTTACATTTATATTCTATATTTACATTGAACTTACTAAATAAAATCACACGCACATTCACACTTTTAATATAAAGGTGATTTACTGCCCCCTGCTGGAATGTTGTGTTAGGCCATAATGTAATTAGCAGTGTTACCTATCATCCGTAGTTTCTCCAGACGTATTAGTCCTATCAAATCAAATCAGTTTTATTTATATAGCGCCAAATCACAACAAACAGTTGCCCCAAGGCGCCTTATATTGTAAGGCAAGGCCATACAATAATTACGGAAAAGCGGTCAAAACGACCCCCTGTGAGCAAGCACTTGGCAACAGTGGGAAGGAAAAACTCCCTTTTAACAGGAAGAAACCTCCAGCAGAACCAGGCTCAGGGAGGGGCAGTCTTCTGCTGGGACTGGTTGGGGCTGAGGGAGACAACCAGGAAAAAGACATGCTGTGGAGGGGAGAGATCAATCACTAATGATTAAATGCAGAGTGGTGCATACAGAGCAAAAAGAGAAAGAAACACTCAGTGCATCATGGGAACCCCCCAGCAGTCTAAGTCTATAGCAGCATAACTAAGGGATGGTTCAGGGTCACCTGATCCAGCCCTAACTATAAGCTTTAGCAAAAAGGAAAGTTTTAAGCCTAATCTTAAAAGTAGAGAGGGTGTCTGTCTCCCTGATCTGAATTGGAAGCTGGTTCCACAGGAGAGGAGCCTGAAAGCTGAAGGCTCTGCCTCCCATTCTACTCTTAAAAACCCTAGGAACTACAAGTAAGCCTGCAGTCTGAGAGCGAAGCGCTCTATTGGGGTGATATGGTACTATGAGGTCCCTAAGATAAGATGGGCCCTGATTATTCAAAACCTTATAAGTAAGAAAAAGAATTTTAAATTCTATTCTAGAATTAACAGGAAGCCAATGAAGAGAGGCCAATATGGGTGAGATATGCTCTCTCCTTCTAGTCCCTGTTAGCACTCTAGCTGCAGCATTTTGAATTAACTGAAGGCTTTTCAGGGAACTTTTAGGACAACCTGATAATAATGAATTACATTAGTCCAGCCTAGAGGAAATAAATGCATGAATTAGTTTTTCAGCATCACTCTGAGACAAGACCTTTCTAATTTTAGAAATATTGCGCAAATGCAAAAAAGCAGTCCTACATATTTGTTTAATATGCACATTGAATGACATATCCTGATCAAAAATGACTCCAAGATTTCTCACAGTATTACTAGAAGTCAGGGTAATGCCATCCAGAGTAAGGATCTGGTTAGACACCATGTTTCTAAGATTTGTGGGGCCAAGTACAATAACTTCAGTTTTATCTGAGTTTAAAAGCAGGAAATTAGAGGTCATCCATGTCTTTATATCTGTAAGACAATCCTGCAGTTTAGCTAATTGGTGTGTGTCCTCTGGCTTCATGGATAGATAAAGCTGGGTATCATCTGCGTAACAATGAAAATTTAAGCAATGCCGTCTAATAATACTACCTAAGGGAAACATGTATAAAGTGAATAAAATTGGTCCTAGCACAGAACCTTGTGGAACTCCATAATTAACCTTAGTCTGTGAAGAAGATTTCCCTTTTACATGAACAAATTGTAATCTATTAGATAAATATGATTCAAACCACCGCAGCGCAGTGCCTTTAATACCTATGGCATGCTCTAATCTCTGTAATAAAATTTTATGGTCAACAGTATCAAAAGCAGCACTGAGGTCTAACAGAACAAGCACAGAGATGAGTCCACTGTCTGAGGCCATAAGAAGATCATTTGTAACCTTCACTAATGCTGTTTCTGTACTATGATGAATTCTAAAACCTGACTGAAACTCTTCAAATAGACCATTCCTCTGCAGATGATCAGTTAGCTGTTTTACAACTACCCTTTCAAGAATTTTTGAGAGAAAAGGAAGGTTGGAGATTGGCCTATAATTAGCTAAGATAGCTGGGTCAAGTGATGGCTTTTTAAGTAATGGTTTAATTACTGCCACCTTAAAAGCCTGTGGTACATAGCCAACTAATAAAGATAGATTGATCATATTTAAGATCGAAGCATTAATTTAGCTTCCTTGAGCAGCCTGGTAGGAATGGGGTCTAATAGACATGTTGATGGTTTGGAGGAAGTAACTAATGAAAATAACTCAGACAGAACAATCGGAGAGAAAGAGTCTAACCAAATACCGGCATCACTGAAAGCAGCCAAAGATTACGATACGTCTTTGGGATGGTTATGAGTAATTTTTTCTCTAATAGTTAAAATTTTATTAGCAAAGAAAGTCATGAAGTCATTACTAGTTAAAGTTAAAGGAATACTCAGCTCAATAGAGCTCTAACTCTTTGTCAGCCTGGCTACAGTGCTGAAAAGAAACCTGGGGTTGTTCTTATTTTCTTCAATTAGTGATGAGTAGTAAGATGTCCTAGCTTTATGGAGGGCTTTTTTATAGAGCAACAGACTCTTTTTCCAGGCTAAGTGAAGATCTTCTAAATTAGTGAGACGCCATTTCCTCTCCAACTTACGGGTTATCTGCTTTAAGCTGCGAGTTTGAGAGTTATACCACGGAGTCAGGCACTTCTGATTTAAAGCTCTCTCTTTCAGAGGAGCTACAGCATCCAAAGTTGTCTTCAATGAGGATGTAAAACTATTGACTTACAGAGTTTAGGTAGCTACTCTGCACTGTGTTGGTATATGGCATTAGAGAACATTAAGAAGGAATCATATCCTTAAACCTAGTTACAGCGCTTTCTGAAAGACTTCTAGTGTAATGAAACTTATTCCCCATTGCTGGGTAGTCCATCAGAGTAAATGTAAATGTTATTAAGAAATGATCAGACAGAAGGGAGTTTTCAGGGAATACTGTCAAGTCTTCACTTTCCATACCATAAGTCAGAACAAGATCTAAGATATGATTAAAGTGGTGGGTGGACTCATTTACATTTTGAGCAAAGCCAATTGAGTCTAATAATAGATTAAATGCAGTGTTGAGGCTGTCATTCTCAGCATCTGTGTGGATGTTAAAATCGCCCACTATAATTATCTTATCTGAGCTAAGCACTAAGTCAGACAAAAGGTCTGAAAATTCAGAGAAACTCACAGTAACGACCAGGTGGACGATAGATAATAACAAATAAAACTGGTTTTTGGGACTTCCAATTTGGATGGACAAGACTAAGAGTCAAGCTTTCAAATGAATTAAAGCTCTGTCTAGGTTTTTGATTAATTAATAAGCTGGAATGGAAGATTGCTGCTAATCCTACGCCCCGGCCCGTGCTACGAGCATTCTGGCAGTTAGTGTGACTCGGGGGTGTTGACTCATTTAAACTAACATATTCATCCTGCTGTAACCAGGTTTCTGTAAGGCAGAATAAATCAATATGTTGATCAATTATTATATCATTTACCAACAGGGACTTAGAAGAGAGAGACTTAATGTTTAATAGACCACATTTAACTGTTTTAGTCTGTGGTGCAGTTGAAGGTGCTATATTATTTTTTCTTTTTGAATTTTTATGCTTAAATAGATTTTTGCTGGTTATTGGTGGTCTGGGAGCAGGCACCGTCTCTACGGGGATTGGGTAATGAGGGGATGGCAGGGGGAGAGAAGCTGCAGAGAGGTGTGTAAGACTACAACTCTGCTTCCTGGTCCCAACCCTGGATAGTCACGGTTTGGAGGATTTAAGAAAATTGGCCAGATTTCTAGAAATGAGAGCTGCTCCATCCAAAGTGGGATGGATGCCGTCTCTCCTAACAAGACCAGGTTTTCCCCAGAAGCTTTGCCAATTATCTATGAAGCCCACCTCATTTTTTGGACACCACTCAGACAGCCAGCAATTCAAGGAGAACATGCGGCTAAACATGTCACTCCCGGTCCGATTGGGGAGGGGCCCAGGGAAAACTACAGAGTCCGACATTGTTTTTGCAAAGTTACACACCGATTCAATGTTAACTTTAGTGATCTCCGATTGGCGTAACCGGGTGTCATTACTGCCGACGTGAATTACAATCTTGCCAAATTTACTCTTAGCCTTAGCCAGCAGTTTCAAATTTCCTTCAGTGTCGCCTGCTCTGGCCCCCGGAAGACAATTGACTATGGTTGCTGGTGTCACTAACTTCATATTTCTCAAAACAGAGTCGCCAATAACCAGAGTTTGATCCTCGGTGGGTGTGTCGCCAAGTGGGGAAAAACAGTTAGAAATGTGAACGGGTTGGCGGTGTACACGGGGCTTCTGTTTAGGGCTACGCTTCCTCCTCACAGTCACCCAGTTGGCCTGCTTTCCCGGCTGCTCGGGATCTGCTGGAAGGGAACTAACGGCGGCTAAGCTACCTTGGTCTGCACCGACTACAGGGGCCTGGCTAGATGTAGAATTTTCCACGGTGCGGAGCCGAGTCTCCAATTCGCCCAGCCTTGCCTCCAAAGTTACGAATATGCTACACTTATAACAAGTACCATTACTGCTAAAGGAGGCTGAGGAATAACTAAAGATTTCACACCCAGAGCAGAAAAGTGCAGGAGAGACAGGAGAAGCCGCCATGCTAAATCGGCTAAGAGCTAGTAGCTGCGCTAAGCTAGCGGATTCCTAAAAACACACAAAGTGAATAATGTGTAAATAATTTAGAGGTGATTCAGCAGATTGAGTGCTTTAGTTAAGGCACGTGAAGATTACACTGTGAAACAAATCGTTATCTAGTTATCTAGATCAATCTAACTGCGCAGATTAAACAGCTAACAGATACAGCAAAACAGGCGTGGAACAGGAGTGATACAATACCGCAGTGAGAGCCAACCACCAGTAGAGGCACACTATCAGTGTTCCGTTTTGGCGTTGTTCATCCTTGACCCAAAATACATAAGCATACCAAATGGCAAATGTCAGCTGTCCCCAGTCGCGTACACACAGAGCTGTTTGGTTTGTTTGTTTGTTTTTTTGCATTCTGCTGCAAGCTGGTGCTTTTAATTTTTACACATGCACAAACAGAGACGGTGTTGGAAGACATCAAAAGCAATTCTCTTCACTCATGGTAATGACAACATGACACTTAACTAAACTGACTAAATTGGAACCTTTGTAATTGTCCAAGTCTCCCTTGTAAAAGAGATCTTGGCCACTTTTGATTTGATTTGATTTGATCATTTATTTAGTCCCCATGGGGGCAATTCAGGTGCCGTCAGCAGTAAAAATTACATTACATTCATAAAACCACATCATACAAATTCATAAAAAACATAAAAACACAGCAGAATAAATATACAAAACAAGAGCCCAGAAATAAGGTGCGAGTCAGTGTAGACTTAAGTGCAACAGTGAGTCCTTATTTAGGAGAGCAATGGCTGTGGGAATAAAAGAGTTTTTTAGTCTGTTGGTTCTGCATCTGGGCATTACCAGGCGTTTGCCCGAGGGCAGAAACTTAAATTGTGGGTGCAGAGGGTGTGCAGAATCAGCCATAATTTTCCTGGCTTTTGACACAACCCTTGTTTTAAAAAGGTCCATAATGTCCGTGCACTGAGTTCCCATAATTTTACCACATTCCGTGACAATATTACAAAGACGGTTGTGATTCTTAAGTTTCAATAGGTTAAGCCAACACAGGAAGGAAAAGGTTAACACAGACTCCACAAAGCAACTGTAGAACATTTTCATGAAGACACCATCTACATTATAATTCCTAAGTTTTCGCAGAAAGTGCATTCTCTGATGAGCCTTACTGCACACTGCATTAACCTGCAATTCAAAGGATAATTTATTGTCAGTTTGGGTGCCCAGATACTTATAATTCTCAACAACATCTATGGGCTTCCCATCAATGGACATATAATTCAGAACAGGTGGTGTTTTCCTGAAATCAATGTGCATTTCTTTGGATTTATCCACATTTATATGTAGAAAAGATGAATGGCACCACTCTAAAAAGTCCAGCAAGACCAAACTGTGGTCTGTGGAGTCAACACTGTGCAAAAGGGACAGGATGACTGAATCATCTGCATATTTTATGATGTGATGATTATCATGTTGGCTTTGACAGAGATTAGTATAAAAAACAAACAACAAAGGAGATAAAATGCAGCCCTGAGGGACTCCAGTGGATAATACAACAGCATCGGAGAGAGTTTCATTAACTCTGACTCTCTGCAATCTGTTTGTTTAAAAGTCAATAATCCATAAGATTAGGCCAACATCAATATTCATCTCTTAAGCGCTCTGCCAATACATATGGTTGTATGCAGTTAAAAGCGGAGGAGAAATCAATAAACAACATCCGAATAAAGGTATTTGCACCTTCAAAATGCTGCAAAGCCAGATTGAGTAATGTGGAGATCGCATCATCCACGCCCCTTCCAGATCTGTATGCGAACTGGAGTGGGTCTAACACTCCCTATGTTTATCTTAAAAGCTCCTCTTTAACAATTTTCTCAAAAGTCTTCATAACAAGAGATGTTAATGCTATAGGCCTGTAGTCGTTCAGTTCTTTAGGTGACTTATTTTTTGGTATTGGAACAATTGTGCTTGGCTAATTTAATATAGATTATTATTATTTCTCAGTCTATATATTCAGTATGTCTCATGGATTTGAACCATGGAAATACTTTAAAACTCAATGTTTGACTCTGTTGAAGTTTAATGAAGTTTTTCATGCATGCTGCTTTCCATGGTTTCTTTTTTTACTCAGCCTGTGAGACTAGCTTTGGTTCAAAGCTTCGACTGTTCCAGAGTGCTTTGGCTGCAATCTCTGCTTTGAATTATGTGATATCCTACCCTGATATCTAACTGTATCAGTCGATAATTAGGTATCATAGGTTTGTTAGTTCACAGTCATCTTCTTGAATTCAGTCAGCAAAATGTTTAGATGCAAATCTTCAAAGTTAAGATTCCAAAGGGCCCTCAGAGTGGATCTTTGCTTCAGATGCTGTTGTGTGACCATCGCAAAATGACAGATGAAATAAGACAAAAGTAGCTGGAAGTTGGACTTGGAATCCAAAGGCTATGGAGGTCATTGGCATACCAATATTTTTTTTTGAGTAATACGGCTAGAGTGACAGCGGGTGAGTGAAATTCCTGCACTAGGCGTGATTGATTTGTCCAGTGGAATTAGATTTAAAAACATGAAAAACAATGCTAATTGATTGGTGATGCACAGAGCTGCAAGTTTAATTTGCAAATTAAAACTCAGTCACAGCCATGTGTCATGGACACCATTGTGCGCACACTTTTTTGCCTGTAATAACATGTATGCAACACCGTACAATGTATTTTGTGATGTAGTATGGGAAATATATTACTATTCACACAGCAGAGGTTTTGAACATGCTTGTACACTGTCTCACTTCATCAACACAGGCAGTCTTGTTCCAGGTACAGCCTACACACTGTAAATGGTGTGTATTTCTTTCTGATCATGGTGTAACATAGATTTGAATGAATGCATCATTTTGTGTATAGCTGGCTTTACTCATTTTTTGTTTTTTTGACATGCACTGGATAACAGGAAAACTATATATACAGGTGAAGCCCATTAACTAGCGCGTGTGTAAGTCGCGATTCGGCTTTACTTGCAGTTGATTTGTGGACGCTGAAAAAATTTTTGTTGTTGTTGTTGTTGTTGTTGTTTTTTTGGTGGGGGGGGGTTGTTGACCAACTTCAGTAATTTACGCTTTCAGATAACCCATGGTTCGTTGTTGTGGACCCCAACTCACGCGAGTTAACGGGGCTCACCTGTATCTATATCTACTATATATCTACTTTGTACTTTTCATGAATCTTTGTAAAGTGGCTTATGTTTCTCTACTGAGATTG
Source organism: Thalassophryne amazonica (assembly GCF_902500255.1). Taxonomy (NCBI): domain Eukaryota; kingdom Metazoa; phylum Chordata; class Actinopteri; order Batrachoidiformes; family Batrachoididae; genus Thalassophryne; species Thalassophryne amazonica. Next base: position 79,086,045 of record NC_047111.1, on the reverse strand, counting down.
TTGTTTTGATGGATTTCCTTTGAATGTTGTATTGATATTGAATTTTATGCTTTTATGGATGATAAACTGGTTCAGACATAGATTATGGATTTTATTACTCTTTATTTTTCTACTGAGATCACATATACAATAAAGAGCATTTTTCTTCTGAACTATGATTTAATGGTTGAAATTGTTTGAGATGCAATTCTGATGTTGAAAAGCTAACCTGCTGAATGTACTGATTTTGAATATCCCTCATCCCTCCTCCACAAACAAGGAAGTTTTAAAAAACCCCTTCTTGTTGTAATGTTAACGGCCCCTTCACACAGAGTGCGAAGTTTGGATGGCGTTTGAACGAAAACGGCGAAACAGCACAAAACGGTTCAAAATTAGCGCACGAAACATCGTGCCAACAAGCAGGCGTGCACGCGCGTGTTCTGCCCGACACGCGTGTCTTGTGGGCGGCACACCACAGCACAGACACCGCGTCATGTGAAACAGAGCTCACGTGGGTGACGTGACGGTCAGATCACCTGCTGCGTGTTCTGACAGTCCATTTCAACCTGGGAGGCTGTCAATGTCCACTCCGTGCGCGTGCTCGCATGCTGCAGCTAGTCGCCACCATGGCCATTTATGTTTTTATTTATGTCCACGTAAATACAGTAATCAGACACACGCGCCTCACTGTGGACAGTTGTTTGTCCCAGACTGTCCAAACACAGTAGGTGCTGTGTAGCTGGAATGTCCAGAATGACAAATCACCACAGCTGCTTCTGTTGGAAGCCACGCCTCCCGTGAGTGGAGCGCACGCACCCACGTGTCGGTGTGTGTGTGTGTGATTAATTTTCTAAGTGCCAAGCAAGCGGTGTTAGGTGTTCGTGCGTGTCACCTGGAATTTGGCCGACACCTGCTGCGAGAGGATGTGATGGGATCGCACAGCGCACACTTTGTCTTTCAGGCGCTTGTGTGAACAAATATTTGTAGCAACAGGTGTACAAGGCGTTAGAGGCAACTACAATTTTACACGTTTTGCATACGATTCCTGCACTTCGTCCAAACTTCACACTATGTGTGAAGGGGCCCTAATGGTGTTTGGTTGCTTGAAGCAAATACTGTAATTCGTGCAGTTTTTCAATTTGCGTCTTTGAAAGACTTGTTGATATACTTTGGGGCTTGCACAAAATTTCCTTATCTTCACAATGTATTTGATCATGCATGAGGGGGAATTAACAAAAATTCTATAAATCAATACACAAATCTCACATTTAGTCAGAAAATTAATCTGAATGGGCTTTTTTAAGTTGCAGATCTCCTGGGAATTCTGGTAAATGAATAGACACTGATTAAAATAAAAGAGAGACAGGAACAGGAAAATCTGCTGCCAGTCTTTAAAAAGAAAGACAAACTCTCCAGCATTTCTAATGATACTGACCGCCTCTTGGAACCAGCCTGAAGTGATACTTTCACTAAAGGCTGCTCATTGTCCAGCAGAACCTGGGCTGAACCTTGCACTGAAATCTGTGTTTTTTTTTTTGTTTTGTTTTTTTATTATGCCAAGTTTTAGTCCATATGGTAGGCTTAAGAAATCCACCTGCTGACCATCTGTCAGCCTTGAGCAATTTGCATAAATCCAAGATGGCCACCACAAAAATCACTTTTTCTACAATAACTTAAGAAGTATTAGTTTTAGGGCCTATAAATGTATTAAAGTTGAATATAAAGGTGTATATTGTGGACATTTTGGTACCACAGTCATGTCTCTATCTTTATTTTTTATTGTGTTATGGCCCTTTCAAAATCAGCCATTTTCATGTTTTGCGTCAACAACACAGAAAAAGTTGGAGATGCTCCGGTGAAACCTTACCCTAGCATTAAAATTTTTAAGTATCATTCTCCCAAATGTTTCATTTGATGTTATACTTGGATATTCTTGTCTGTATAGTTGTCAGATAGCGTTATATATTTCTTCATTTGCACTTTTATGACACAGTAGCGTATGCTGTGAACTGCAGTCACGGTAAGTACTTTGGCATTTGAATCATACATCCTGAGCTGAATAGCTTTCTTTTTCTATAATATTCATCTTTGAGGCAAGAAGTCACACTAATTAAAGTAATTTATTAACTCAACCATTTGCTTACACACTATTTCTATCACTTTGACATTACTAATCACATTATCAACGCATGTACAGTCAAACTGAGGCTATTTTGCCCTTTCCAATACCATGAAACATGGCTACATGGTCACAACCAGTCAGGACATGTGCTGGCAAGATACTGAGAACCTTGTCACCAAGTTGATGTGATGTGGCTTGGATGTCTATGAATGTCTTGTTTGAATCGACTATTGATAGTAGTGGTAAAGTAGCATGACATAAACATCTGTGTCATCTGCGCAAATCTGAACTACTTTTCCTTATTCAGCAGCTGCATACATAGCCTGTTGTACCACAGTTGTGTCTGCTTCTTCATGGGTTGTCTTCAGATTTCTTCATGGAATAACTACTCCCCCAGGAGAAATTTCAGTTGGTGTGTCGTCTTGTCCAGTTATGATCAGCTTGCTGTTACAGTCGTCTGGGACTTTGATAGAAGTGACCAAAGTCTCAACAATTATCTTGATGAGTTGTCTCTTGTTCTCAGAGACACCAAGAACTTGATTCTGCTGAGGGAGAGGGCACGTGGATGACAGCTGGAAGACCTTGACACCATCTTGTATTCAAGTGCTACAGATTCTGCAGCTTCTGCTCGGTTAATGCGATTTACCACACACACAATCTTATATTATTTAAGATAAAGGATATATAATACAATCTCATATTATACAAAAAAAAAAGAATATTAAAGTATAACATTAATTGAAACATCTGGGAGAATGACAGTAAAAAGTTTTAATGCTAGGGTGAGGTTTCACCAGAGTATTTCCAACTCTTTCTGTGTTGTTGACGCAAAACTAAAAAAATAAAGATGGAGACATGATTGTGGTACCAAAATGTCCGCAATATACACCTTTATATTCAACTTTAATACATGTATAGGCCCTAAAACTAATATTCCTTTAGTTATTGTAGAAAAAGTGTTTTTTGCGGTGGCCATCTTGGATTTATGCAAATTGCTCAAGGCTGACAGACGGTCAGTAGGTGGATTTTTTAACCCTACCATATGGACTAAAACCTGGCACAATAAAAACAAAACAAAACTATAGACTTGAGTGCAAGGTTCAGCCTCAAAGTTCTGCCAGACTATCCTGACTTATTTGTCATATTAAAAAAAAAAAAAAAATTCTGAAAGGTGTCTATTATAGTGGCAGTGTTTTATGTAGTGTACTGACCAGTAAGCGGAATTAGGTCTTGTTGTCCTCACTCAGGATAATTTAAAAACAGAAATAAGAATAATCAGAGTTTAGTCCCTGTTTATCCATTTGAAGAATCCTTTAAAAGCTACCAGAGATGGAGTCGTGATGACGTGCTTCCATTTGTACAGTTTTCATGTTGACCAGAGTTGTCTGAGTTATGTGAGCAAACGCATCAGCAGCGCCTAATTTAGGTAACTGTTTTTCAATGTGTCATTGGCTTGGAATGCCGATGATAATGTCCATTATCAGTCTGTATCAGCTTGAGTCAACTATGGCCAATCAGATCAGCTGCCTTCAACCCGTTTTTCACACAAAAGCTAGTTTCCTAATGAGACAAAACTGTTGAAATAACAAATGTAACGTATCTGGTACTATGCCTCAAAATCTGGACATTTGTTGTGGAAGCGAGTAGGTAACTACCACTTGGAATTTAGGGTCATAAAGGTCCGAAGAACTGCCAACAACCTGGAAGCATTTTAACTATTTTACTGTCTAAATTATTTTACCTATTTTGGTGCAACTTAAGGAAAGTTGGTTTTAAGTGCCTGATTTTGATTAAAAAGAACTTTAACATTTTTAATGCTTTTCTTTTAGTTTTTTTGGAAATATTAGGAACATTTACTCCTGAATTTGAAGACATTTCCCATGCTACATAATTTCCATTCCTTTTAACAGAAACACTTATTTGGTGAAGACATTCCACCACTCTGAGGACATGTACTGATCGTAAGGACAAGAATAATCCTTTATTATTGGGACACAATGAAATGGCTTCTCAATTTGGGTCTATTTTCACCAGTGCACAAAGAACGAGCGGGATGTCAGTGCCTTTGTATGGACAGAATGATGTCATCTCCTCTTCCTATGGTGCAGAAAGAAAGCTTTGTCTTCTCGAGGCAAGTTCTGATCATGTAGAGCACATGTGACATTTACAAAACACTTCTGGCATAAAAATATCAACTTTGAAAGGCAGAACATGAACTCGCTGTACAAAGTAGTAACTTATTATGCAAGTAAGAATATGAGCAAAAAGATGGAAACTCAAAGCTTTAGTGCCGTTATAAAAAGTATTTGGACAGTGACATTTGTTGTTATTTACAGTGTATTCTTAAACTATTCACAACATTTCACTTTTTCCACATTTTATGTTACAGCCTTATTCCTAAATGGATGAAAATTCCCCTCAAAATTCTACACACATAATGACAATGTGAAAAAAAGGGTTGTTTTTTGTTTGTTTGTTTTCTGGAGCTTAACTGGAGTCCACCTAGGGTAAATTCAGTTGATTGGACATGATTTTGAAAGACACACACCTGTCTACATATAAGGTCCCACAGTTGACAGTGCATGTCCTAGCACAAACCAAGCGTGAAGTCCAAGGAATTGGCTGTAGATCCCCGAGACAGGATTGTCTCGAGGCACAAATCTGGGGAAGGGTACAGAAACATTTCTGCTGCTTTGAAGGTCCCAGTGAGCACAGTGGCCTCCATCATCCATAAATGGAAGAAGTTTGGATCCATCAGGACTCTACCTAGAGCTGTGCCCATCTAAACTGAGCTATCAGGGAAGAAGGACCTTCATCAGGGAAGTGACCAAGAACCTGATGTTCACTCTGTCAGAACTCCAGCATTCCTGTGTGGAGAGAGGAGAACCTTACAGAAGGACAACCATCTCTGCAGCAATCCACCAGTCAGGCCTGTATGGTAGAGTGGCCAGACGGAACCCACTCCTTAGTCAAAGGCACATGGCAGCCTGCCTGGAGTTTGCCAAAAGGCACCTGAAGGACTCTCAGACCATGAGAAACAAAATTCTCTGGTCTGATGAGACAAAGATTGAACTCTTTGTGCCAGGCGTCATGTTTGAAGGAAACCAGGCACCATCCATACAGTGAAGCATGGTGGTGGCAGCATCATGCTGTGGGGATGTTTTCAGTGGCAAAAACTGGGAAAATAGTCAGGATTGAGGGAAAGATGAATGCAGCAATGTACAGAGACGTCCTGGATGAAAATCTGCTTCAGAGCGCTCTTGACCTCAGACTGGGGTGACAGTGCATCTTTCAGGACTCTGTGGAAGTGCGGTCTGTTCTCTACCGCACGGTGTGGTGCACGTCAGAATCAGAGTCATTTAACATTATTATTTTTTTTTTTTATTATTATTATTATTTGTCTTGGTGGATCACTGTCATTGTGTCCAGATGCTGCTGAGTCTGGCTGTGGTAAAGGCTGCCGTGAATGAAACGCTGTGACTTGTTAAACTTTTAAAGCTCCGGCTGCTCCGATCAGGTCCGCTGATTTGGTTGTCTGATGAGCGCACCGACATGCAGCAATGAGGCTTTTATTTTAAAGTCACAGGTTTGATCAGACACAGAGAAAGAGAGCAAACGACCGACCTGCTGTTTCTGGATTTCTGAGTTGAGGTTCGATTCCCTGTTCTGATCACACAGGTGCTGTGGGCTGTGTGATCATGTTCTCAGTTGATTCCTCTGGATTGCATGCACTCAGTTTTTGGTTGTGGACAGGAGCACCGGGTTGCACAGACTTGCATGCAGTAATGCTGTGCTGCACAGACCTGCTTAAAACTGTGTCTAGTGCTCTACGCTGAAGAAAATGAAACGTTTAATTTCTTCCATCCTACACGCATAGCGCTCAACATACTGCTGTGTAGGGAGAAAAAACTCGACGCAGAGCCGCTAAAAGTGGGCCGGGAGCTGCTCAACTCAGTGTAGACGATACGCCACAATGAGCAGCTCTACGAATGCGCCAATGTGAAAGGGGCTTTAGGCTCCCTACTCTTCAGACATGGCTGCCTCTGATTTTTGGCCATTCCCCAACATCAAAACAACACTAAAAAGGACTCAATTTAAATTGCAAGAAGACATCATGCGTAAGGAGATGCCCCATCTAGATCCAATTCTAAAAGAGGCCTTCCAGAAATGCTTTCAGCAGTGGCAGAACCACTGGGAGACGTGTGTACAGTCCAAAGGAGACTATTTGAAGGGGATGAGGATTTCAGACCCTCAGGTGGGTAACTGCATTTTTCGCAGCCAAAGGTTGGATACTTTTTGGATGCACCTCATATAAATAAAATAAATGTAATTGAGTCTGCATGTGCAGTAGCATGTACTTTTCCTCCAACAGTAGTAACGAAACTGGGAGGTGTGGGGGCTTTCACACTCCTATATTGAAATGCTACTTTGCGTAAAGATCAGTATTTTACAAAATTTAAAAAACAAAGTTATGGTATAAATCTTGGAATCATACTGTAAAATTTTTCTTGAATGTATATCTACAAAAGATTTGAATCTATGCTATTCTGTTTTTTTATTATTATTTTCCCACTTTGGCAAAGTAGTTAAGTGATGTAATTAAATAATAGTTACACAAAAGATGAGGCTTTGTATTTCTGAAATAAAAGGCTGATCAGTGCATTTCAGTTCTAAAATAGTCTTGTCTTTTGTGTTTGTGCTGTTAGTACCTCATATTGCTGTTGTAATAAAGTTGTGGTCCAGTTTAGAAACCAAAGATTAAAAAGCGTTTGTGTTAGTAACGAGAACCATGTGTCCTCCAGGCTCCTCACCCCCCACAGTCTCTACCCCCTTCCATTTCCCATCTGTGCCCTTCAGGCCCTCGCTTCAGTCACCTCCCACTTCCCTCTTCCTTCTGAACCAGTATGTTTTGTTTTCCACACTAGGCTCTTTGCACAGGAAGTTGTATACATTGGAAGCATTCAGGAAAGCAGAGAGCAGATTCACGTTAAGACACAGTAGAGCGGAAAAAAAAGAACAAGGTGGAAAAACAGGGATAAAAATCCAGGAATAAAATAGAAATTGCATACTGTGCTCTCAGTTCCTTCCCCTCTGCCGTGTCTCAACATTTGAAAACTTCTCAGCGTACCAGTGCCATCACAAAACAGGCGATCTGGAAAACCTTCATTCTAATGTCAGACAGTGTTCTTTTAATGGATGTCGCATGTTTTCACAACTACAGAGAAGCCACTGAAAGGGGAGACTGTGTGGAATGAAGGAAAAGAGGAGGAGATAAAATGCAGCAGAGCGACTGGCTGGAGCTTAAAAAAAAAAAAAACAGGAAACCAACTACTTCTAAAACCGCTTCTGCATCTCCTTCAAAGTTAAAACAGTAGAATGCCACGTACCAGTCAATGAACACTCACTTTTTGCTCACCATCACTCGGTCTAGTGATGGTCTAAAGGTCTGAACGTTTAAAAAGTGACGTCATCTCTGATCTCAGCCTCCAGCGGTGAGGTTAGTCAGTATGTGAGTGACTCTAGATTTTTGGGAACTGACTGCTGGGATTTCTGTGTGGCTGCTTTTTGACCTTCAAACTCGACCTTTCTCAGGGGCATATGGATCGATCGCTGTGCACTCTCGGACTCGTTTCTTTTCGCCATCTGGCCTACTAACTGGAGCCACATGAAGAATAAAGGGACAAAGCAGAAGTCCAAAAAGAAAGGAAGTGAAAATGCATTCGGCTGTGACCTGACAGAACATCTCCAGAGCTCGGGACAGGAGGGTAACTGATTTTTACTCTGATTTCTTTCATCCCTTTGTAGTGAACAATCACCAAACTCTCTTCTGCTTCCAGTGACTAATAGACACAGTATATCATTAAAAATGATTTTCCAGATTATTATAGATGTGTTAAACTTCATACTCTCACGTTATGTCACACACAGAAAACACAAACTGTTTCTTGCCTTCACAAATATAGATTTGGTGCTGCATGTAATCACAGAGTGAAAGTTTAATTTTACATTTCATACACCCTTTCATTCATCCACAAGCTCCATTAAATGGCATTTTCTGACTTTGGGTGTGGCTCTTACATTTTCATGTCAATTTCCTTCAGACAGTAGTTTTGTGACCGACGACAGACTGTGTGGTGCTTCTGCCTACTAATGACACAAAATGATGCTTTCACAAAAAAACAGACTTAAGTTGCTCAAGTGTAATTTGTTTCAAACCAGATGTTCCTCTTATTTAAAAATAAATAAATAAATCTTGTTCTTTAACTTTTTTATACCACTGTGTTTGTTGGGCAGCAGGATTATATGTCTGAACAAAAAAAGAGAGACGGGACAGAAATCTACAAAGTGCCGTCTACTCAGGCACACGAAAAGCTGCCTGCGCAAAGGATATGTTTAACTTTAATTCCCTCTGTAAGGCGGAGCTTTCCATGTGGAAGGAGGTGCTTTGGGGTCACTGTTGTATCGCTCCGGCATAGGTGTCGTGCAAACATGCTGTTTTTAGACTTGTGCTTTTTGGCCCTGCCCGACATTGTCAATGGCTCAAACTGACAACCAAGTCTCTTTATGGTGTTTAAAGTGACAGTGCACTTTTATACAGCCTTAGTCACACTAAAAACATGAATAGAAATCAATTTGCTGAATGTTTTGACAGAAATACCAATAATAAAATAAACTACATGGATGATGACTGAGTACCTTCAGGGTAGTTAAGGTGTTATTCCATTTTATGATTACTTGCAACCAATATTGTGATCATTATTGTTACATTTCTACAGGATTTTAGACAAGATTATGTGACTTTTTTTTCATTAATCTAGACTTTCTTTCATTGTAAAAACACATTGTGACTTTGAATGGATTTAGGCTACATGAATTTACGCAAGAATATGTGACTTTTTACTATAAGGTATGTTATTGATATTTTACCATGATTTTCCAAATATTCTACAAGCTTTAACTGTGGTTTTTGAAATGCTTTAACAGTCTTTTCAGTCTTCATGAATTTCATGTAGTTCATCTGTTCTGAGTTAATGCATAATTTGGTTTACAATTAAAAGGAAAATCATTTCAGGTCCTACTTCCACGTCATATTCTGTTATTTCATTATCATTGACAGGTCAAATAAACGGTTGAATATAGGATCATTTAAATATGCACAAATTTTAAGATTTGTTCTTCCAGGAGATGCTGAAAAAGTATCATTAGATAAAAATTTATTTCTGGGGCCCCACAGGGCCCCTAGACCCCTGCTCCTGGGGGGCTGTGCTCCCCCAGACCCCCTGTAAATTTTCCTCGGATTTCACAGTTTTAATTTCACAGCCCTGCGCCAAACCACTCACTCTTGAAACCAATGCGCTACCAGGTCAGCCAAAGGGGAATCCCCACTAGCCAATATAGCAGGAACATGTTATCAATCTGGACTTCACCTTTTAGCACAACTTTGATATAAAGTATTATATTAGCAAAAAATGCACATAGCTGGCCAGATTCTTTCCGAATTTGTGCACCTAATGTACCAGCACTCACAAAGTAGGTTGCTCATGTTGTCATTACTGTTTTGATGAATTAGGGTGGAGGTTTATGGATTAACTTCCTCATCTTTTTTTCCACCCAGAATAATTTTCAAAGGTGAGAAAAGCCCTCATATCAATTCAACTGAGTTCAGTTTATTTATATAGAGCCAAATCACAACAAAGTTGCTTCAAGGTGCTTCACATGGGTAAGGTTGAACCTTACTAACCCTCCTGAGCAAGCACACATGACTGTGGTAAGGAAAATCTGCCTCTGATGCTTTTGAGGAAGAAACCTCAAGCAGACCAGACTCAGAGGAGTGATCCACTGCTTTTGCCATTCTACTAATTACCAGAGACAAGAAAAAAATATGGTGCAGACAGCAACGCCAGATTTAATCAATTTAGTCAATTTAAGTAAAAAATTATATCGTCCCAACAAAGTTTAAGTTCTTAGTTTTGTCCAACGATGATATTCTGTGTTACACCTGCTCTCGTTTTCATCTGCATGATGCAGGTAGCACCCCATCCATTCATTCAGCATGTGGCTCCATACTACCTGATTTTACCTGGTAATGGAATTGAAGTTCATGTGCTCTTATTATGAAAGACTCGTGCAAGAAACAGGAAGTGTTCCGGGACAATGTGAAGCTGTGTGTAGGTTAAGACAAAATTCTGTCATGGTTTTAATGCTGTCCATGCAAGAAAGCACCTTAAGGTCGACTGGACATCCACTGGCAAGCTACAAAAAGGACAGGACAAAACAACCATCTGGAACACTCTCTGTCTGCAGTCTGTTCAAAGTTGAGGATGTACACAACTTTCCGACGGACTTGCCAAACATCAGCTGACAAGGAACACATTTAATGAATGAGAAAAGGACAAAAGATGGACATGAATGGGAGATTTATTTTTTATTTGTGATGAAATCGCACGTTATTGAAATGAGCATTCCAGCAAATGTAATATTGACCATGTAGTGGCCCACACCCTCTTCAGGTAAAATTTCACACAAAATGCCCTGGCCCTCCGACAGGGGAATACGGTAGTTCAGGGACAAAAGGAAAGTGTGCTATACTTCAGGTCCAGAGGACCAGGACTAGGCGACACTGTGTCAAATTATACATAGGCAAAATATTGACACCCTAAAAGGTGTCAGTATTAACATGGGATTAAAATAAGAGAGTTGATGCTGCAGTGGTTCTGTGCTTAGAAGGGCTGCGTGAAGTGCTGTATGGAGAATGATGAAAATGTAACTAAATGGAGAGACGTTTCTGCTGGAAGTAACTTTAGCACACAATCAAAAGCAGATTTAAGAAAATTTCTTTGTGCAGATGTTGAAGTTGCTGTGTATTTGTAGTTTTAAAAAAAATAAAGACAATACAGATCAGTTCAAAATATTTATACGGCACCAAATCAGAATGTAAATTATTTCAAGGCACTACACGTGAGCAATGTTTAAACCTTAACCAACTCATGAGCAAGTATAATGGCAACATTGGTTTGGAAAAACGTGTCTTTTTTCCAAGAAAATTGTACCTGAACAATGTGGCCACATCCTTATTGATGCTTTATTTACTCTACCTATCTACTATGGCCCAGTCTTCTTGCCCATATTGGGCAGCGTAGTCTCGTTTGAGGGTGGACGCTAAACGTGTAAAATATGACGTAATTTTTCTACTTCTGGGGACATCCCTCATCTGTCCCCATTAGAAACATGTATTTTCTCTGAGTTTTTGGGCAAATTCCGAGGTCTGTTAGAAAAGTATCGGGCCTTTTTATTTTTTGCAAAAACCATATGGATTTGAATCACGTGTGATTGCATCAGCCAAGCTTGAACCTTCGTGCGCATGCGTGAGTTTTTTCATGCCTGTCGGTTGCGTCATTCGCCTGTGAGCATGCTTTGAGTGAGCAGTGGTCCACCCCTCTCGTCGGATTTTTATTGCGAATAAATTTCTGAACGATTTGGAGCTTTGCTGCATCAAATTTTTCCAGAAACTGTGAGAGACCTCCAGGTGGACACCATTCGGAAAATTCAGATGCTTTCAGTGACGATTTTATGGGGATTACACAGATTAAGGAGTGCTCCAGCCGGTTTAAAGACCGCCCACAGCTGCTGAGAGCGTGCCGCGCTCCGAGCGCTGATCGACAGGCTGACACCCCGCTGAAACAACCAGATCATTTCCAACGTGAAGGCTTTGTTGATCCGGGACGTCGTCTGACTTCCACAAAAAAAGGCAGAAGGCGTGGACATCAGCACTTTTTCGGCACATTCCACTGTTTGTTAGGAGTTTTTTTCATGGAAAGACAAGCGGAGGGATGTGCCACCGTGCCGCTCATGGCGCGGGACAAAAGCACCTCCGTGTTGGTCTCACAGGACGGCTTTCAGGTGGCTCAGACGGCTTTCGGTGGCGTTTCATTCGTGTGACTATCCGAGAAATTGTACATGAGCTGGACATGCCCCAACATGTCCTGTGAGGCTTCATCACGGCGTTGCTTTGCGCCATGCGGAATTCCTCTGCACGTCTGGCTCAATGTGCCGAAAAAGTGCTGATGTCCACATCTTCCGCAATTTCTGGGCTAGTCAGATGACGTCCCGGATCAACACAGCATCCAGTTTAGAAATGAACGGCACATTCCACTGTTACAGGAGTTTTTGTCATTGCTGTACAAAAGCTTCAGATATCTGGCGCTGAGATGGATGATGACTGGAGTGCAGTTTGAAGCAGACTGTTTGCTCAGCAACACTGGCACGTCCACTAGGTGACAGCGAGTATGCTTTTACATTTACCAAGCCGGGCTAAATGGTTTGTGCTGAAACTCCCAGACTCCGCCCAGGGATTACTAATCTCTGCCGTGTTTGTGCAGGCTGTCCCCCAATGTGGTCAAATCCGGTGGTGTCACACGGGTTCAAACGAAACTGCACTGCTCTATTATGTTGTGATATTTCACATGTTTTGTGGTTAACTTTATTTAATTTGTCAAAATACGTACATCCATTCCTCCATTTGAGACTTGCAACACATTTTTGAAATGGTGGAATGGATCGATTTATTATAAATATAATGGTTAAATCATCACTTTTACAGACAGCTTTCTTGAGACAAGTCAGGGGATGGATACATGAACATTTCCAAGTGACTGAATACATTTTTGTACTTCATTTACACCGATAATTAAGAAATACAAATAGTATGTATTGTCTGGCAAATCTGTGTCGTGTAGGAAGTTCTCAAAAAATGGGTGACCATGGTGGAAGTAGAGGAGTGAGAAAGTCACCAAGGCACCCAGATAACTCTGAAAGAATTATAGGCTCCTGTAGATGTGAGTGGAGAAACTAGGAATGGTGCAACATTTGCCTGTTACATCCGCAGTCATAGTTTAATATTGGAGAGGAGTAAATAAAAATATTAAAACAGTAAAATGCATCAAATGTAGGCTTGGATTTCCCATGTGTTTTCTGGGAAACCGCAACTGAAATTTTGCATGTTCTTTTTGAAGAAAATCCCCGTCTCTACCACTTCCTCATGAAGCTGTATGTTGGTGATGCAACAGACTAAAGTTGGATGATGCACAGATTCTCCAACCATAATCACAGAAGCCTATGTTTACATTTTTCAGACAGCAACGTTTTTTGGACCAAATCAGTACCACTTAACTAAACAACACTTAAAATTCATCAGTATACCATCTCCTCGACAATAAATAAATAAAAAAATTGTATGCTGTAACTGTCCCAGAGTGGTAGAGGTCGCTGAATGGCTACAGGGGGTGAAAAATTTAAAATGCTCCAATCATCAAAAGTATATCACATTATTTGTCTGATCATAAGGATTACAAAAAGGTGTAGTTTGAATCTATTATTAAAAGTTATGAAGTTATGGGATAAAATCAGCAAAAATGGTAACAAAGATTCATCTCAGTTTGTACAGGGGTCAAAAAGTTGCTCTGGTTTTGGTAAAAGGTGACCAAATTCACACTCTGCGATTTGCAGCCGAGTATGAAGCATCCGGGATGAAGATCACCTCCAAATCCGAGGCCATGGTTCTCGACCGGAAAAAGGTGCCTTGCCCTCTTCAGGTCGGTGGGGTGTCCTTGCTTCAGGTGGAGGAGTTTAAGTATCTCAGGGTCTTGTCCACGAGTGAGGGCCGGATGGAGCATGAGATCGATAGACGGATCGATGCAGTGTCTGCAGTGTTGCGGTCGCTGTATCAGACCGTCGTGGTGAAGAGAGAGCTGAGTAGGGGGGCAAAGCTCTCGATTTACCGATCGATCTATGTTCCGGCCCTCACCTATGGTCATGAGATTTGGCTCATGACCGAAAGAACAAGATCACGAGTACAAGCAGCCGAGATGAGTTGGCTGGGCACTCCCTTAGAGATAGGGTGAGGAGCTCTTTCACTCGGGAGGAGCTCGGAGTCGAGCCACTGCTCCTCCACATCGAAAGGAGCCAGCTGAGGTGGCTCGGGCATCTTTTCCGGATGCCCCCTGGACGCCTCGCTGGAGAGGTGTTCCGGGCACGTCCCATCGGGAGGAGGCCCCGGGGAGACCCACATCACGCTGGAGGGTTTTACGTCTCTCAGCTGGCATGGGAATGCCTCGGGGTTCTCCCGGAGGAGCTAGGGGAGGTGTGTGTGGATCGGGAGGTCTGAGCGGCTCTGCTTGAGCTGCTGCCCCCGCGACCCGACCTAGATAGCGGAAGAAATGGATGGATGGATGGATGGATGGTGACCAAATTGAATAGTTGTTGGCTGGGTGTTTTAAGTAGTTCTAAAATCACTGATCCACTAAGATTTTCACACACAACCATCTCTAGGGTCTACAAAGAATTGTCCAAAAAAGAAGTGCCATCCACTGAGAGGTGATTAAGCAGACTGGGTCAAGCTGATAGAAAGTCACCAATAACTTAAACAACCACATGTTAGAAGAACCAAGGCATGCACAGACTCTCTCTGAATACACAACACCTCAGAGCTTGAAGGGCTACAGCAGCAAAAGGCCACATTGGATGTCACTCATGTCAACTACGTAACAACTGAGGCTACAGTGAACACAAGCTCACCAAAATTTGACAATGGATGAAAAATGAATCCTCTAAGTTCTGATGAGACATTCACACCAAGGGTCCAAATTTAGTGTAACCAAGAAAGCATTGCTCCATCTTGCCTTCTGGTGATGTACCAACTTGGCAGCTGATGCTTTGATGTCAGTATAGACTAAATTTTTCTGAGGGATATTTTCTAGAGCCCGACCAATATATCGGCTGGCCGATATTATCGGCCGATATAAGCCCTTTTCAAAGTACTCACTATCGGTCGAAATTTTGCCGATAGAACATTGATAATTTCTCATAAACAGAACAGATACTGGAATAATGTTTGTGTCGGCAATGTAAAATGTCCTTGCACCATCTGTCCAGTACACGTTGTGTAGACCTTATTTCTAGCATGAAAAACTTTTGTTTACTGCTAAGAGGTTGAAACATTCAGATTCACTGGTCGTCCGGAAGGGTTCTGGGAATTATTGCTATTCGCCATTAACTCTCTGGGGCCGACACCGTCGTATATGACGGCTGGGACCAAGCTTTACTAAATTGTAAATAACTTTTTAATGATATGAGATAGAAACGTACTCTTTTTTTCTGAAAAGTTAACTCCGCGGACTTTTGATCCACCGTCGGCCATCTTGGTACTCCTCATAGAAGATGCGTGATGATGTCCGCAATGTGAGTGTCCAATCGGAATTGGTTCTCCGTCACATGTTTTTCCAAAATCCAATCGTAGGGCAGATTTACCTCACGTGATATAGCAAAGATCGTTTTCAGGAGTGATATCTTACTAGCTGGCCCATTTGAATAGCCCCCTAACTGCTCCAATTGCATTTTTGCATTTTTTGAACTTGAAAATTCTTCTCTGTTATAAAGTTAATCAATATGAGGACAAAGCTTCAGCTTGTAGGTCATACCTTTTTTGTTAAGGGTCCAAAAAAGAACATTTTATTCATTTAACAAAATAATATCAGCTGATTTCTCGGCTATCGGCAAATCAGCCGATTTATCGATTATCTGCATTTTTTTCATCCAAATATCGTTATTGGCATCGGCCTAAAAAAATCCATATCGGTTGGGCGCTAATATTTTCATTACCTTGGTGAATTCATGCTATAAAGAATTAAGGCAGTTCTGAAGGCTAAATGAAGTCCAACCAATTTCTAGGAAGGTGTACCTAATACAGTGGCCAGAGAGTGTACCACACCACACTGAAACACGAGCCATGTTAAATGCCCAGCTGTAAATATTGTAGCTTATGCAACAGGAAACTAAGAACTGCTGATCTGATGTTTGGGTCTAAAAAATTAAGTTGATCACAAACCACCCATTAGCTGTATCTGCTTATTTTATAAAGTGCATCATTACATGTACCAGTACATGGATTCAGTGGAACATACTGTAACCTGGTTTCGGGGAAGAGGTTTTTCTGGATATACCCTATTGATTTTCCACTGATACTTGTTGTCAAGGATATAATAATTCAGAACAGAAAGCGGAAAGCTGCAGATGAATCAGATTCAATTGTGATGTGGGATCCAGGAAAAGGTTCTATACAAGAAATTAATGTGCTGCAGTAAGAAGGCTGTCATTTGGGCCCGCAGTAGAATTTCAAAAGGAGCTTTCTATTAGAGGAAATGTCGTAAGTAATACCCGCTACAAGGACTGGGTGTGTCAACCTTCCTCTGAAACAAACAAACCATTTTTAACTTCCTGACAAAGTCCACCTACAATCAGCAACCCTAAGGAATAACAACACAGTGGAACACATTCAGGGCCATGGAACCAAGCTTATACTGAATTTACATGTTTCCATTGAAATGTTTCCTTTTCTAACCATTTTTCTTGTGCCGATTGTCAGATTTTACATTTAAAAATGTCATCAGCTCTTGTGTCATGTGCACAGATTGTACAAGGCCTGAAAGAAAAGAAATGTGTTGGTCTGTTTAACAATTTTAAAACATTTGTTGCAGGCTTTGCAGAAATGACTAACACATTAATTTCAGTTCCTCAGGTTCTGAAAAAATGTGCTGAGTTTATTGAGAAACACGGGATTGTGGACGGGATCTACAGACTGTCGGGTATCACCTCAAATATCCAGCGTCTCAGGTGAGAAATCCAAGCAGCAGCAATGTTTTTCAGTTAATTTGACTTGCCGAGGTTAATGGGACTAAAACAGGGGTTGGATGGGCAGGTAGCTCAGCAGACACGGAGCTGGTCTGCTAATATGTAGGCCTGGGTTTGAATCTTGCTCCTGCTACCTGTTTGTGTTCTTGGACAAAGAACTTGACCTGCCTTGGCTGGGTAAGTATATGTGAGGCATCATTGTAAAGCATTTTGAGTATCTGCTAACTCAAAAAAATTTCTATAATAATACAGTCGGTCTTCTTGGATAGAACCATAGATCTCTGCAGTTGTGGGCACAGGTAATTAACAAAGCTCATTTTTTCATTTGCTGATTAGCATTTCAGAAAGTTTGAAAACAATTTGCTGATCAGTTAGCTTCAACTAAATTTAGTTCCAGTAACTTAAAATCAACTAACTTTTTAAAAATAAAGTGTAATAGTCAAAAATGTTTTGTAAATTGTAAAATCATATGTTTGTTCCTGTTGGAGCTGATACACTAATCCAGTAAGTCAAATTAACACGTTAAGACAACAAGCATCATCTTGAAGAAATGGAGGAGCAGGAGGTAAAGTAAATGAAGTAAACACCTAATTTGTATTATTGAAATTATTTTCCATGTGTATTCTTATTTTTTAATATTTCTATTTGCTTAATATGTTCTGTGCTGTGGAAGCTACTGTTTAATTAAAATTTTTAATTTAATTATTTTGTCATTTGATCTCAGCATGCAAAACCTTTTTGGGGACCTCCATGTTTAGGGTAAAGCATATTAAAATTTCAGCATTTTAGCTCTGTTTTCAGGGTTTTAGAGCAAAACAGAAAAAAGGCCAAAGTTAAATTCCTAATAATTAGCAGTCAGTGGTCATCAGTACATTAGCTTCAGTTAAATGTTTTATCAGTTTATTGGTTTAGTGTTATCATAGTTATCTTTTTTCAGTTGCAGGATTCTTGCAGATGCTTCTTAAAAAGTCTTAAAAGGCATTGAATTTTTAAATCTAAAAAAGACAGTCATTGGCATTAAAATAATCTTTCAAAAGTCTTAAATATAGCACAATGCTAAAATATCCTCAACTGTTTGAGCATTTTCTTCTTTATTATTTGCAGTTGTTTAATTGGTATCCCAGTGCAGATATACATATATTGTTATTTACATTAATCATTAAGATGCTACTATCTTATGTACACTTTGTACATGTTCAATCAAGCCCCTATTTTGTCACGTAGTAATTTCACAAGGACCACAGTGGAAATAAGCTTTTATGTTTTATTGTGTTAATCGTGTATCATTGATACTTTCACCATATGTTTATATCAATGTTGCAGAATAAACTCAGTCAATCATGAACAAAATTTTATTTTTTAACAGCGTCTGTAGGAGGGCATGTTTGTGCGCATGCACGCGCTTTTGAAAAGAGCAGAAGTTAGAGGAAGTTAGTGTGCACGCTGACATCCGCAAGATGTCTTGTAAATCACTCCAGGGGTGTTATCAGGTTACAAAAACAGCATTTTCGGTTTTAGAAGTGTTTATTTGTCGGTAGCATTTACATAATATATGACAAAGATGTTATATTTACACACAAACGAAACAGAGTTAGCAGCTAACTAGACCAGCCAGTGACGTCACCATTCTAATGTTCGCAAAATCTCATTTTCGCTGCTTGTATCAGCAACCTTATTCTTGTGGTCACTACTAAAGTTCATGATCATAGGTGAGGATAGGAGAGTAAATCAATTGTTAAAATAAATTTAATTAAAATTAAAGCCTGTTGAAATGATGACATTTTAAGTTTTATAAAGATGAGTGCCTTGGTGCATATTAGTTATTGTTTAAACTGGAAATTAAATTTGAAACATTCAAACATTCCAACATAGCAGGGGTGGTGGCCAAGTGGTTAATGCACTTGGTTCAGTTCAGAAGGCTCCGGGTTCAAATCCCACCCCTGCCACATTTCTCCATGTAATGTGGAGTTGCGTCAGGAAGAGCATCCGGCGTAAAACCTGTGCCAATTCAACATGCAGATCCACCTTGGATTTTCTGTGGCGACCCCAAGTGCAAACAAGGGAGCAGCCGAAGGGACTTACTTACAAACATTCCAACATAGTGTCAATGTTTTACAGTAAAACTCACATATAATGGATTCAGGTGGACCAGCGAATTTTGTCCATTATAATCGAAATCTGTTATGTATCAAAAGGACAAAGTCCTTTATATGAATAAAATGGACAAAATCCGTTATTTGCATGTAACGGATTAGTTACAGTCAGGAGGCACCAAACGATCTATGGGGAATCCTGAATTTGGATTTGCATCTTTTGCGTTTCTTTGCACCTGTATCCAAAGGATCCATTGTGGGTTGGTCAGATGCCCTTCCCTGGACCTTTGCGATGAAAGCTGCAGCTGCTGGGGATCGAGCTGGCCTGGCCTGGTTCTGGATCTTGGGAGTGACGAGTGCTTAGGCTAGATCTTCCAGGAAATGTCAATGTCTGTACAGTTTGCTGGCATTCCACTGCTGGTTGATCTCAATCCACAGCACATAGGCATTGTACGCAGACATGTCCACAGTGCTGTAGAAAACCACCAAGGGCCAATGGGCAGTCTTGCGCTGGCAGCTATATGTTGCTGTGACTTTGTCAAGATTGTCAACTCCTCCTTTGGTGGAGTTGTAATCCAGGATCATCTGCAGCTTCATGTCCTCTCTCGTGCTCAGAGATGCATCTTTGTGCATCGTGGTCATCACAAGAACATTCTTGTTTCTCTTTGGGCAGTAGGAAACAAGTGTTGTTTTCTCTGTGAAATCAAATTTTTAGGAATGCAGAGGTCTTCCTTGCATCTTCAGAATCTCACCAGGAAGTTCTGGCTTATTTTTTCTGACTGTTCCCAACATAGTCAGCTTTCTCTCTTGAAGTTCATCTCCAAGACAGTAGGAGGTAAATAAGTTGTCACATGTTATGTTATGACCTTGCAGCCCTTCAGTCATCTCCAATACCACACGCATTCCCTGAATCTTCTCAGGTGCTCCTCCAGGTGGCTTTCCAGTATATATTTGCAGGTTCCATGCATAACTGGATTTTGTATCACAGGCTGCCCATATTTTGATGCCATATTTCGCAGGCTTGTTTGGCATATACTGCCAGAAAGGACATCGTCCTCTGAATGGAATGAGGCGCTCAATGACAGTGACATTGGGGCCGGATTATACGATAAAGGTAGGATTTCGACCCATTTATCCCAGACATCTGATGGCTGCAAGGTTGTCTCTCTCTCTCTCGTCGACCAGCTCTGGTGTCACGGTTGTCAAATCGGATCACACGAGAGATCATGTGAAATGTCTCCAAAGACATTGTTGCTTGGAAGACAGGCCTTCCATTCTCTTCATTCCATAAACTTGCAGTTGCTTGACCCTTTGACCTGTGTACTCCAGCTAACACCAGAATTCCAGTGTAAGCATGCAAGTCAATTAGATCCAGTGGCTTCCATTTCTATTGAAAAACATGCCTCCCCTCAAGTTTGTCATGTTGAGGATTATCTTCTCTATGGGTGGGGATATGAAGAGCTGAAATGCTGATTCAATATCATCAATTCTTGTTACAGCAAATCTTGTCGGACCAGGAGTCATTTTGATGACATTAGAAGATGACAGTCTGTCTCGACTTTGGTGTGGTGATGTTGACCATTTTATTTCACCGTTTTTAGATGTCCATGTCCCCTGTGTGGATGACGATTGTTGCATTTCTTGGCTTTCATCTGATGAAGGGACACCGGCAGACTCATCCTCTGAATCCTCCTCATCGTGGGAAAATTGACAATCTGGATCATCAATAGCATTGTCCTCTGGCTCTGAAGGATCCTCCGTCTCTGAAATCTCTTCCTCTGCATCACTATCCCAGTTCATAAGCTGCGACAAAACATCTTCAGATGTAAATTGTCTGGAGCTCATTTTTGGTCTTTTTCTTAAAGAAAGGGCATGGAAACAGTGACAAGAACAGGGGAGAGAAAGTCCCTCTTCCACCACACCTGGTTCTGAATGGCTGTTCAGAGGCAATCAAAATAAAGTAGATCAGAGAGATGTTTATTTTGGATTTGAAACAGCCACTTTGTGTCTGGGTCAAAATGAACCGCAACATCATCTTTGTATTCAAACTCTGTGCAGACACTTCACAACACATCAAAGTGTTCAGGATTTTACACAGCAGTTCATGACCCTAGATTTGGAAATCATAAAATTTCATGGGAGAAAAGTGAGGATAACCTGCACTTTGGCCAACACAAAAATTGAAATGGGTCAAATTGACCCGCAACATACACTCAACAAAAATATAAACGCAACACTTTTGGTTTTGCTCCCATTTTGCATGAGATGAACTCAAAGATCTAAAACTTTTTCCACATACACAATATCACCATTTCCCTCAAATATTGTTCACAAACCAGTCTAAATCTGTGATAGTGAGCACTTCTCCTTTGCTGAGATAATCCATCCCACCTCACAGGTGGGATGCTTCTGCAATTCTGTAACTCTGTGGCCATACAATGATGTTGATGTGCACGCTAAACTTTTGAAGTTCTCCATCGTGTCTTTATGTAATTTGCCACAGGAATGGTGGCTTTTTCTGGATTAATTTGACCCTTAATGAGCTTCTTTATATAATCATCAACCTTCAAACCAACAGTACGGTATGTACAATTTCCTCCATGAATTGTGGGTCATTTGAGCATTTTTTCCGACTTTGTGTTGTAAAGTTGGTCATATTTGCGGACTTTTCTCCCAAATGTATTTGATCCATGGTTGAAATGTAATTGGCATGCCCACTGCAAAAACTTAAAATATGATGGGAGAGGAAGGAGTGAATCCAGAAATGTGACAAATCACAGCCCTTTGCGGTCTGAGATTTGACAGGTGCGCTGGTTTGCAGTCACGCAGAGGGCTCTGATCTAAAGAGGTTTGGTTCGTCACACCCAGGGATATGTGTGAAACTTAACACTATATACAGTGCAGGCAACAAGCAGCATCTTGTTAATGATCACCAACCTTGAATTATGCCCTGCCTCGTTTAGGTGCCGTGTCTGAGCACGGTTTGAAAAAAATAAACAGCTGGTCTTTTAATCACAGAAATGCGGTTCCACTTTTCTCACATTGGCGAGTGTCAATGCTAAACTTCATTTCATACATCTGTTACTGGGCATGTCCAGACTGCTCTGTCCGGAATATGCGAGGGGTTTTTAATGGACATCCATTGCAATGGGACAGGACATTTTGTCCGTTGTGAGTGAAAATCCATTCTACAAAATCCGTTATATATAGTAATTATTACATGGAAAACCATACAAAAGCATTGGGACTTTTGCTTTTTTCCGGTGAGTGCAAATACCTGGTTTATACGATGATGGTTTAGATGAGTTTTAGTGTGTATTTAATGTAAAGATTTAGAATGTAAAGAAACATATCAATGATCAAGTTGCAAAACTCATGTTAAAATAAAATTAAAAAATTACACACGACAGCACAAAGAAAGTTTCTAATAAACACTCAATAAAATAACTGGAAAAACCTGATTAAATACAACACACATTTTCTTCTACTGTAATTAGCAGGATACTGCTGGGGGAGAAATATGTACTGTTAAAAGTGAACAGTGGTCATATCCATCCATCCATTTACCAAATCCTCTTATTCCAGTTAAAGGTTGTGACCTGTCCCAGCCTATCCCAGTGGTCACTGTGAGAGAGGTGGGGACTGCAGTCACATTTGTATCTTTATTTGTAAATATTAGAGCTCCTTTATGCATAGTGCGAATTTGATCGAATTGCGCATGAAGTGCGCATGAAGCAGGAATCGTATGCAAAATGTGTAAAATCATAGCTGCCTCTAACGCCTCATACACCTGTTGAAACAACTATTTGCACACACCAGCAGCTGAAAGACAGAGTGTGCACTGTGCGAGCCCATCGAACCCTCTCGCAGCAGGTGTCAGCCAAATTCCAGCTGACACACATGAACATCTAACACCGCTCATTTGGCACTTAGAAAATGTCTGGCCATTCATACTATTAGCACGAAAACAGTCAGCACACACTTACTGGATGTGAAATTTGTCGAAGTGCTCCCACGAGTGTGGAGTTGCAAAAAGCCACACATGTGGTGTATGTGTCTCACACATGTGCATGTGTTGTGCCACCCCCCCCCAATCTTGCATTAAATGCTTATATGTATGTACAGATCTGATCACATGGGGGCCGGACAGCGAGGTCTGATCGCACACAGCACAGGGAGGGGCCTGTCAGCTGATCACAGCACACTGACAGCTGGATGATGGCTCAGTGCACACATTTAAAAACACAGACACCACCGCAAGAACAGTTACATAAATAATTACGACAATACCTACATATGCAATTACATAACAAATAACAAAAATGAATGACCACATAACAGAGTGACATGTTGGTCTGGGCGCTGAATGGACTGGGGGCGTGTCTGCTCGCAGCCACGACTGTAAAGATCTCTGCTCCTGGACATCCCAACTTGAGAACACATTCCTCCATGAGGCGCGTGTCTCTGCCTGCAGTCCTCACGTGGAAATATATAAAACATCTTTCACCTTTGTGCCGGGCTGCAGCGGCTGCACGCAGCGCACCTCGTCCATGTCTTTCTTGATTTCAGGCATTTTTCTGCACTGATTACAGGCCAACAATGGTAGTGCAGTGGTAACGTTTCCGTCTGGTAATCAGAGCTTATGGGTTTGAATCCTGTGAGTGACATTTTTTTTCACGAGTATTGTTTAACCACGGGTTCTATATTGTGTCCCCTTTTATGTATTATTTATATCAACCCAATGATATTCACTAATTATACAGCTGGTTTTTATTTTATTGTTTGCCACATCAGCAACATGATGTGGTGCAGCTGCTCGTGCTGTGTTCTTACTCGAAAGACACCATCACGTGCACGAACTGTCGCACCGGGATCATGTATGCCTGCCCGTTAGCGCGATGTTTTTGTGGTTCGCTCATACGAGCTGTTCCACCGTGAGTCACCCTGATACTGTGTGTGAAGGGGCCCTTAGATATCGCAACTTTTCATAATTTTTCAGAGTTTGAGGCAAATTCAACGTGACTAAGCATTTGCACAGAGCTGTACTTCCTTAACTTTGCATTCATTTGAATGTGCATTTTTGTTGTTTTCTTTGTTTTTCCACACTACATACCGCAACACTAATGGTGTGTGTGGTGTGTTGTGTGTGTGTGTGTGTGTGTGTGTGTGTGTGTGTGTGTGCGCGTAGGCAGGAATTCTGCTCCGAGGTGTGCCCTGACCTTACAAAGGAAGTGTACCTCCAAGACATCCACTGTGTGGGTTCCTTGTGTAAGCTGTACTTCAGGGAGCTACCCAATCCTCTCCTCACATATGAGCTCTATCGTGATTTCACTGTGAGTACATTCACAACTTTGCTCCACAGAAAATACATATGTTTGTGTCCAAACATTTGCTGCTGTGGCCACATCTTGATGCTCTATTATGGAAGGTCTAAAGTGCACAGTGTAAATGCATTTGGTCCATGTCTGACCCCACATTGCTATTGATGCACCAAATGTGAGCACAAATTTAGGTGCAGCTTAGTTTTAGTCGTTATTGTCATTGGTGTTTTGTGGCACAACATGAAATAAACCAATGAGATTGTCACTTAGATCTGCTATGGTGTACACAACCAATTAGACTTGCCTGGCACTATGCATTGCTTTTCCCTTGATCCCAGACTAACCAAACTTAGCACATGGGTAGCATCAGCGACCTGATCTGTGTATTTATTCAGTCCCTGGGTCAGTGAGTCTGCCTGGTTGGTTGCCATGCAGGAGGATCCAAGGCAATTCCATGGTGTGGTGGATGCAGCAACATTAGGATTGGGTGACCAATCAACCACCCCTGTTTGCGATTAGAAGCCATGACATGTACCTGTAAAAGAAAAATAACGGTATCAGAGTCTTCTCCTGTTAGGGTGACGTTGCCTTGCCAGTGGAGGGAGAGGAAAATGTGTCACTGTGGGGGACCTCTAAATCTTATCTGACTGAGTTCAAATTTGGTCTGCACCTATAAAACCCTAAGTGGAATAAAAACAACATGTGGCCCGAAGTCTCTCACAACTTTTATTTTTTCACTATACAGTATAACATGAGCAGCCCTACTAGAGTGCCTTTATTAGAGAGAGTGGTGACATGACAAGTTGAAAAAAATCAGTCACATGACTCATGGTGCCATCTTGGGGCAAAAATAGTGTTGGCTGTTAATGTGTCTGTATGTAAATTCAGCTATTTTTATTTATTCATTCGCTGAAAAGGTTGCTGTGCATTTGGATGCACAAATACACACTAGAGCTTCAAGACGTACATATTCCCTTCAGATCCGAACAGAAGAAAAAATTGGGAAAATACTTTCTATGAACTATAAACAACAAATCAACACAAAAACTGATAAACCGGTGACAATGTATTGTGAGAATAGCATGACCAAATACTATTGATAAGTCAAGAATTGAATGTTTTATCACAAATTCACTATTATAATATCACAGGCAATAATCAAACTATCACAATATATATTCTGTTTCCATCAATATTGCATCCTTTTGTATCCACCATATCATAAAACAATAATAAAATGTCATATCTGGTGTGTCTCAACACGGTGTCACAGAGATTCCCAAGTTTGAAAAGTATTTGAACAAGTATTTGTAAAAGTATTTGGAAATACGTGGGATCTGCGATGTATTTGAAATACAAATACAAATACTTTGAATTCAAAATCAGAAAATACAAATACTCCGAAAAATGTATTTAAGTATTTTCAAATACAAATACTTTTGTATTTGGCCCCATGTCTGGTTAAATCCTCACACAGCAAAAGGCTATGATTTCACACTTTGCTGCTTTCAATCCTTTGTCTCTCATCATATTTTAATAGTTATCCTGTCCGATCGCAATGTATTTCCATTAAAAACTCTGAGCAGTCTGGACGTGCAGAGATACAAATTAAAGTTCAGGGGTTGCGGGGGGTTGCAGGGGGCTGGAGCCTATCCCAGCAGTCATAGAGCGCAAGGCAGGGTACACCCAGGACAGGACGCCAGTCTGTCGCAGGGCTGCAAACAGAAAACAAACACATTCAAGTTGGGACATGCCCAGCTCTCCCCAATTTCTCTTATACTCACTGGGCTGAAAGCCGAGATAGGCATGTCCCAACTTGTCCCCTGGCACTCCGAAATGGAGGTGTTCCTTTGTCTCGCTCGATCAGCGAATCGGTCGTGAGGCGTGAAGCCTCCGCGCGGCTTTCCATGACAAAGTCTCTTGTTAAAAGTGAAATCTTATGGAAAATTACTGATGTCCAGCTCTTGTGATAACCAGAGAAATTGCTCACGGCGGTCCCAGCTCCACACAGCCATCTGTTTAGAAATGATGTGGTGTTTTCTGCCTCTCGATGGCGGCTCGGAGCGCGGCGCGCCGTGCGCCATTGTGGGGTGTCCTTAAAGCTGTAGTAACAGTCCTTGTTCTCTGTGAAGCCCGTAAAATTTTCACTGAAAGCCAGATAAATTTTTTGAATGGTTTCCAGCTGCTTGTCTCTAACAGTTTCTGAAAAAATTCTGATAGAAAAAAAAGCCCAAATCATTCCGCCATTTCCTGACAATGAAAATCCGACGAGGGGGCTGGACCACTCCTCCCACAAGGCGTGCTCACAGGCGAATGACGCAACCGACAGGCGTGGAAAAACTCACGCATGCGCATGAAGGTTCAAGCTTGGCTGACGTAAAAACATATGAATCAAATCCATATGGTTTTTGAAAAAAAATAATAAGGTAGGATACTTTTCTAATAGACCTCGTATTACAAAAGCTGTCCAAATTTGTGTCATACTACTGTATAAGGATGTTAGCTGGTCAGTGCTGACTGCACCCGGATACGGAAGCAATCCATGTCACGTGTATGTACACAAGCACCTATAGTCTACAAGATGGAGCCAAATGCACACAAATAGTCCATACAGCATATCCGCTTACCTGCTGCTTATTATGGTGTTTTATATTGCACGTTGGAAGTCTATAATTCCAAGTTGGTATTTCGGGAATAACACACCAAGCTCCTTTCTGCAGTATTTTCAGTCTCCATCTTGGGAAGGTGTTTATCATGAGTTTGCAACCCACTGCCTTACTGACAGCAACACCAAGGTCCACAAGTCAAGTGTGGACCAGGTAGAAACATTTATTGCATAAAACCCACCATCAAACACTAATATACAAGTAAAAATTCATGAAAAGATTATTCTGTTTGCCTCTCACTGTGTGTAACATCAGGTAGTCGACCTTGGTCTTCATAGATCTTGCCAGAGTTTCCATCTTGGAATTCTGACTTCAATGGCTGTTCCATTGCACTTTTCAGAGTTTGAGCTAATTTTTTTCCCGAGTTCCGAGTACAGTAGAATTCAACTTTACCACACCAAGAGACAGGGCTGACATGTTAACGTCTCAAAACTATCTTGTGTGGAAGAGGGAAACATGCAGTTTATGACATTTATGTTGCAGAGGAGAATCAGAAGGAGGCTTTTGCTCGGGGAATTGTAGGTCCCAATCACTCCATGACTTTCCTTGCATGTCCCCATGGAGCTGCACACCTCACAGAGCTGTGCACTTCTCTTTTACTAACACTGCTCCCCCATGGACAGCCACAGTCTGCGCACAATCTCTGCCAGCTTAGGTCAATGAAATCACTCACTGCTCTTTACAATCTGCATTGTACTTTAATTTTAGCCTTTAATTGTAGTCTGACATCAAAATAGCTGAGCAGTCAAATCCACATTCAAGTAGAAATACTTTTTTTTAAGATACACTAATGAAATCATCAACAAAGCCATCTACAGTTAATCACTCATATGAACCCTTATCTGCATATATTGCATCTGATTATTCATGTTTGTGGATCACAATTCATCCCAATGTCACAGATCTTTTTTTTTTTTAGGTTCAGAACCTTCCCACTTGGTCACAGCATTCTACAATGGTGCTGCTGCTACCACAGGTTACATGTGTTTTTTGTGCCCCAATTGAGTATAAGCACAGAATGTGGGTTAATAATAATAACAATAGTGATATTAGCCATTGACATACAAACTGTTGATTGATTAAGTAAAGGAATTGTGTTGCTTAAGAGGTATACTGAATCCTTGGTGTTTTACTACATATTATTAAACCAATAGTTTGATAATGTAATAGTTAAAAATTAAAACTAATTGTCTACGTGTTTCTATATCCACTTAACGCAGGCAAATTAATAATCATCTTGCATAATAACAAGGAAGCTGCATATTTGGGGTCAATCATCAAAGTGCTGTTTGGATTAAGTCTCCAAAACTGTAATCACAACAAAGCATATGCAACAACTTGTGCAATTTTTGTGCTACTTTTGACGTGCAGTCCATTTATTTAAAATGCAGGAGGCGGTTTCGGTCCATGGGGATCATGAGAAACTCTTACATATTCAGAGGGTCATCAAAGAACTGCCACTCGCACACTTCAGGTGAACTTCATCCCCTTTCGTTATGAGTAGCTGTATTGTTTCAGGTTTTTTTTTCATCATAATAGTCCTTGCTAATAATCATGTATTTGTAGGACTCTGGAGTTTCTTACCAAGCACTTGGCCCACCTTGCCACCTTAAGTGCCCAGACCAACATGCATACGCGTAACCTGGCTCTGGTTTGGGCTCCAAATCTGTTGAGGTGAAGGATTTTCACAGCAGTGCTTCAAACATTTGATCCTTCACATTAAAATGCAGAAAGAAAAGTAGAGACACTGTGCAAAAGAAAAAAATTACAGTATCATGTTTTTTGCTCTGTTGCCTCAGTGTTTTTGCAAGCACATTTTTCCAGCATTGTAAATTATATTTTAATGTTTAGTACTTTTTTATGATCAGGTCTAAACACATTGAAGCTTCCTCTGGTAATGGAGACATGGCTTTCCAGGAGGTGCGGGTGCAGCAGTCAGTGGTGGAGTTTATTCTGAATCACACAGAGCAGCTCTTCAGCAGTGATTCTGTGCAAATTAAACCCAAAGAAGGTATAATAAATAAAATAAATTATTTCCTCACCTGTCGATAAGTCCTTCAGTTTTGATTGAACACAGTATCTGAAAATATACATGTTTCCTGAACTATGGATAATCAATTTCTTCTCCTTCAGGACCAAATTTGATGTGCAGTGAGAAGTATGCCACTCTCCCGATAAGTGGCCAATGTGGACCCATGAAATTGATGAGCCTGGAGGAAGCCCAAGCGCGGTCTTTAAGTCCAAACCATCCTGTCCATAAAGAGCGTCAGCGAGAAAACAGTCTGCCTGACACCAGCACCGCCATGTTGTACCACACCGTCATAGATGTGTCAGACAGCAAGTATGACAGAGCTTATTCTTACATTATCAGTATAATTCAGTATCATCTTTCTACATCAGGTGGCATGGTGGATTAGTGGATAGTCATGGGTTTGCTTCCCACCTGGTCCTTTTTGTGTGGAGTTTGCATGTTTTCCCTGTATTTGCGTGGTATTCCTCTGGGTGCTCCAGCTTTGTCCCACTTCCAAAGAAATGCAGGTTAGGTGAACTGGTGACTCTAAATTGACCGTTGGTGTGAATGTTTTTGTCTGTTTATGAGGTGGGCTTCATAGATAATTGGCAAAGCTTCTGGGGAAAACCTGGTCTTGTTAGGAGAGACGGCATCCATCCCACTTTGGATGGAGCAGCTCTCATTTCTAGAAATCTGGCCAATTTTCTTAAATCCTCCAAACCGTGACTATCCAGGGTTGGGACCAGGAAGCAGAGTTGTAGTCTTACACACCTCTCTGCAGCTTCTCTCCCCCTGCCATCCCCTCATTACCCCATCCCCGTAGAGACGGTGCCTGCTCCTAGACCACCAATAACCAGCAAAAATCTATTTAAGCATAAAAATTCAAAAAGAAAAAATAATATAGCACCTTCAACTGCACCACAGACTAAAACAGTTAAATGTGGTCTATTAAACATTAAGTCTCTCTCTTCTAAGTCCCTGTTGGTAAATGATATAATAATTGATCAACATATTGATTTATTCTGCCTTACAGAAACCTGGTTACAGCAGGATGAATATGTTAGTTTAAATGAGTCAACACCCCCGAGTCACACTAACTGTCAGAATGCTCGTAGCACGGGCCGGGGCGTAGGATTAGCAGCAATCTTCCATTCCAGCTTATTAATTAATCAAAAACCCAGACAGAGCTTTAATTCATTTGAAAGCTTGACTCTTAGTCTTGTCCATCCAAATTGGAAGTCCCAAAAAACAGTTTTATTTGTTATTATCTATCGTCCACCTGGTCGTTACTGTGAGTTTCTCTGTGAATTTTCAGACCTTTTGTCTGACTTAGTGCTTAGCTCAGATAAGATAATTATAGTGGGCGATTTTAACATCCACACAGATGCTGAGAATGACAGCCTCAACACTGCATTTAATCTATTATTAGACTCTATTGGCTTTGCTCAAAAAGTAAATGAGTCCACCCACCACTTTAATCATATCTTAGATCTTGTTCTGACTTATAGTATGGAAATAGAAGACTTAACAGTATTCCCTGAAAACTCCCTTCTGTCTGATCATTTCTTAATAACATTTACATTTACTCTGATGGACTACCCAGCAGTGGGGAATAAGTTTCATTACACTAGAAGTCTTTCAGAAAGCGCTGTAACTAGGTTTAAGGATATGATTCCTTCTTTATGTTCTCTAATGCCATATACCAACACAGTGCAGAGTAGCTACCTAAACTCTGTAAGGGAGTTAGAGTATCTCGTCAATAGTTTTACATCCTCATTGAAGACAACTTTGGATGCTGTAGCTCCTCTGAAAAAGAGAGCTTTAAATCAGAAGTGCCTGACTCCGTGGTATAACTCACAAACTCGTAGCTTAAAGCAGATAACCCGTAAGTTGGAGAGGAAATGGCGTCTCACTAATTTAGAAGATCTTCACTTAGCCTGGAAAAAGAGTCTGTTGCTCTATAAAAAAGCCCTCCGTAAAGCTAGGACATCTTTCTACTCATCACTAATTGAAGAAAATAAGAACAACCCTAGGTTTCTTTTCAGCACTGTAGCCAGGCTGACAAAGAGTCAGAGCTCTATTGAGCCGAGTATTCCATTAACTTTAACTAGTAATGACTTTCTTTGCTAACAAAATTTTAACTATTAGAGAAAAAATTACTCATTAACCATCCCAAAGACGTATTGTTATCTTTGGCTGCTTTCAGTGATGCCGGTATTTGGTTAGACTCTTTCTCTCCGATTGTTCTGTCTGAGTTATTTTCATTAGTTACTTCATCCAAACCATCAACATGTTTATTAGACCCCATTCCTACCAGGCTGCTCAAGGAAGCCCTACCATTATTTAATGCTTCGATCTTAAATATGATCAATCTATCTTTGTTAGTTGGCTATGTACCACAGGCTTTTAAGGTGGCAGTAATTAAACCATTACTTAAAAAGCCATCACTTGACCCAGCTATCTTAGCTAATTATAGGCCAATCTCCAACCTTCCTTTTCTCTCAAAAATTCTTGAAAGGGTAGTTGTAAAACAGCTAACTGATCATCTGCAGAGGAATGGTCTATTTGAAGAGTTTCAGTCAGGTTTTAGAATTCATCATAGTACAGAAACAGCATTAGTGAAGGTTACAAATGATCTTCTTATGGCCTCGGACAGTGGACTCATCTCTGTGCTTGTTCTGTTAGACCTCAGTGCTGCTTTTGATACTGTTGACCATAAAATTTTATTACAGAGATTAGAGCATGCCATAGGTATTAAAGGCACTGCGCTGCGGTGGTTTGAATCATATTTGTCTAATAGATTACAATTTGTTCATGTAAATGGGGAATCTTCTTCACAGACTAAAGTTAATTATGGAGTTCCACAAGGTTCTGTGCTAGGACCAATTTTATTCACTTTATACATGCTTCCCTTAGGTAGTATTATTAGACGGTATTGCTTAAATTTTCATTGTTACGCAGATGATACCCAGCTTTATCTATCCATGAAGCCAGAGGACACACACCAATTAGCTAAACTGCAGGATTGTCTTACAGACATAAAGACATGGATGACCTCTAATTTCCTGCTTTTAAACTCAGATAAAACTGAAGTTATTGTACTTGGCCCCACAAATCTTAGAAACATGGTGTCTAACCAGATCCTTACTCTGGATGGCATTACCCTGACCTCTAGTAATACTGTGAGAAATCTTGGAGTCATTTTTGATCAGGATATGTCATTCAAAGCGCATATTAAACAAATATGTAGGACTGCTTTTTTGCATTTACGCAATATCTCTAAAATCAGAAAGGTCTTGTCTCAGAGTGATGCTGAAAAACTAATTCATGCATTTATTTCCTCTAGGCTGGACTATTGTAATTCATTATTATCAGGTTGTCCTAAAAGTTCCCTAAAAAGCCTTCAGTTAATTCAAAATGCTGCAGCTAGAGTACTGACGGGGACTAGAAGGAGAGAGCATATCTCACCCATATTGGCCTCTCTTCATTGGCTTCCTGTTAATTCTAGAATAGAATTTAAAATTCTTCTTACTTATAAGGTTTTGAATAATCAGGTCCCATCTTATCTTAGGGACCTCGTAGTACCATATCACCCCAATAGAGCGCTTCGCTCTCAGACTGCAGGCTTACTTGTAGTTCCTAGGGTTTGTAAGAGTAGAATGGGAGGCAGAGCCTTCAGCTTTCAGGCTCCTCTCCTGTGGAACCAGCTCCCAATTCAGATCAGGGAGACAGACACCCTCTCTACTTTTAAGATTAGGCTTAAAACTTTCCTTTTTGCTAAAGCTTATAGTTAGGGCTGGATCAGGTGACCCTGAACCATCCCTTAGTTATGCTGCTATAGACGTAGACTGCTGGGGGGTTCCCATGATGCACTGTTTCTTTCTCTTTTTGCTCTGTATGCACCACTCTGCATTTAATCATTAGTGATCGATCTCTGCTCCCCTCCACAGCATGTCTTTTTCCTGGTTCTCTCCCTCAGCCCCAACCAGTCCCAGCAGAAGACTGCCCCTCCCTGAGCCTGGTTCTGCTGGAGGTTTCTTCCTGTTAAAAGGGAGTTTTTCCTTCCCACTGTCGCCAAGTGCTTGCTCACAGGGGGTCGTTTTGACCGTTGGGGTTTTACATAATTATTGTATGGCCTTGCCTTACAATATAAAGCGCCTTGGGGCAACTGTTTGTTGTGATTTGGCGCTATATAAAAAAATTGATTGATTGATTGATTGATTGTTTATGTGTATTCCTGCGACAGACTGGCATCCTGTCCAGGGTGTACCCTGTCTCACATCCTAAACTGCTGCAATAGGCTCTAGCCCCCTGTGACCCTTGTTTGGAGTAAGTGGGTGTCACTGAGGTCAGCAAGAGCCACTCTGCATATGGTAGTCGGGAAATCTCACTCCCCAATGTCAAAAGATGCTCTGGCTACAGACGCCAGGCTCCATAGGTTTTAGTCTCCTGGTTGGAGTGCCTGCCTATCATGGTGGAGATTGTGAGGGTGCATCCCGAGGTGGAGCAAGAGTGGAGAAAACACACATACAGTAGTGTTCAGAATAATAGTAGTGCTATGTGACCAAAAACATTAATCCAGGTTTTGAGTATATTTCTTATTGTTACATGGGAAACAAGGTACCAGTAGATTCAGTAGATTCTCACAAATCCAACAAGACCAAGCATTCATGATATGCACACTCTTAAGGCTATGAAATTGGGCTATTAGTAAAAAAAAAAGTAGAAAAGGGGGTGTTCACAATAATAGTAGTGTGGCATTCAGTCAGTGAGTTCGTCAATTTTGGGGAACAAACAGGTGTGAATAAGGTGTCCACTATTCATCTGTTCATCTACAATGACCGCCAATGCTTTGAAATGGACAAAAAAATAAAAAAAACAGAGACGCGTGGAAGAAAACAGAAAACAACCATCAAAATGGATAGAAGAATAACCAGAATGGCAAAGGCTCACCCATTGATCAGCTCCAGGATGATCAAAGACAGTCTGGAGTTACCTGTAAGTGCTGTGACAGTTAGAATACGCCTGTGTGAAGCTAATTTATTCCAAGAATACCCCGCAAAGTCTCTCTGTTAAATAAAAGACTTGCAGAAGAGGTACAATTTGCCAAAGAACACATCAACTGGCCTAAAGAGAAATGGAGGACTATTTGTGTGACTGATGAGAGTAAAATTGTTCTTTTTGGGTCAAGGGCCACAGGACCGTTGTGAGACGACCCCAAACTCTGAATTGAAGCCAACAGTCACAGTGAAGACAGTGAAGCATGGTGGTGCAAGCATCATGATATGGACATTTTTCTCTACTATGGGTTGGGCCTATATATCACATACCGGGTATCATGGATCAGTTTGGATATGTCAAAATACTTGAAGAGGTCATGTTGCCTTATGCTGAAGAGGACATGCCCTTGAAATGGGTGTTTCAAACAAGACAATGACCCCAAGCACACTAGTAAATGAGCAAAATCTTGGTTCCAAACCCACAAAATGAATTCCTCGCCAGATGTGAACAAATCATGAAAAACTGTGTTATACAACTAAATACTAGTTTAGGATTCACACGATGCCTAAAAGCAGTTTGAACATAATAGTTTTGAGTTTGTAGTGTCAACAGCAGATGTACTATTATGTGAACACCCCCTTTTCTACTTTTTTTTTACTAATAGCCCAATTTCATAGCTTTAAGAGTGTGCATATCATGAATGCTGGGTCTTGTTGGATTTGTGAGAATCTACTGAATCTACTGGTACCTTGTTTCCCATGTGAAGCAGCAGGACCTTTGTGGCCGGGACGACGGTGGGGAGTGAACCCACACGGCTCGCACAAAAGACCGTTCCTCTACCAGGTCAGCCAAAGGGGAACTCGCCGTTAGCCAGGCTAGCGGGAACATCTTTTTCAATTGGGACCCGGGACTTTCATCCCGCTACACATCTCCTCACCATTTTTGGCTTCGTCCCGAAGTCACAGGTGCATGTTAGCATACTCTGTGATCCACATCCTGTTCGTGACGCCAGATTGAAGCAGCAGGACCTTTGTGGCCGGGACAACGGTGGGGATCGAACCCACGCGGCTCGCACAAAAGACCGTTCCTCTACCAGGTCAGCCAAAGGGGAACTCCCCGTTAGCCAAGCTAGCGGGAACGTCTTTTTCAATTGGGACCCGGGACTTTCATCCCGCTACACATGTAACAATAAGAAATATACTCAAAACCTGGGTTAATCTTTTTAGTCACATAGCACTACTATTATTCTGAACACTACTGTACAACGCAGAGGTTCAATGGGTATACTAGATAATGAATTAATTAATGAACTTTCTACATTGAGTGTCATCTGAATCGCTCTTGTTTTTATCTGTTAGGAGAAAGCTTTCTGGGAAGTCCAAGAAGTGGAAGTCTATCTTCAACCTAGGCAGGTCTATAGACTCAAAGGGAAAACTGAGCCGAAATGGTAGTGTGTTCGTAAGAGCACGGGGAGTAACAGGTAAGACAGCAAATAAAAAAGTGAATGATCACTGGATGTAAAATGTCTTCTTGTTGTTTAAGATGAAACAACAGAGGGATTCATGCTTTAAAATTTTATATAACTAGAGTTAATCAGCAACTGACTGACATGATTGGTCCATGGTTGAAAGAACGTTTTACAGGTATGATTTTTTTCTTCCCCGCTCCTAATGAAGTTTTCATACTGCGATTCTGAGCTGAGGACTTTCACCAACCCTTTGAAACAAGCTTCATTCATCAGTCAAACCCAGTCCATTAGGTTTTTGTTGTTGTTGTTTTAGATGAAACATTTGCCTCTTCTACAAAGCCATGTAAAAATTTCCTAAAATCCAAGGATCTCAATGCAATGCACAAGAAGTGCTTTTATTTTTAAATGCAACGTGAACATAGTTCACGAGGGCAGTTCTGTTTTTTGTAGTAGGTTGATGCCACATCTGTCACGGCCTTTTGGCCCCCATCACACATAGCAAGAATGTGGAGGAGCCATTCAGACGCAGCAAATATTGCCATTATCCGACGCAGTCGGGAGAAAAAGGGGCGTGGCCAGCCATGGTCCGAACACATCCGGACTGCCTCGTGCACACCTGCAGGATGCAGCCCAAACATATTTCAGACAACAGTCAGATGACACAGACTGTTGTCAGACGGCACAGACATTGGAGCTGTCACTCACCCACCCACTCACTCACCCACGCAATCATATCTGCGCTCATCCTCACATTCCCAGCGCTAAACTGACCTCTCATCAGTGTGTGTCTCACATGACGGAGTGCGCTCGTGTACGTGTGTAGAACAGGTGATCAAAGCAGTGTGCGAGTGTGTGGCTGCAGATGACTGTCAGAAGGTTTTGGAACTGAAATCCGACACCTTTTGAATGTGCACCAATTCATAGCTCCAACAGCACTCTTCATTACGGCTATGTGTGACGGGGGTATTTGTAACTGTATTCAGTGCGTACGTACAGTCTCTCTTAAGATTTTTTTACTTCTGGTGTTCACCAGGGATGTGTTCTGGCTTCTACTCTGTTCTGTGCTTGTACGGACTGAGTGTTGGGTAGGGTAATGGAGAACACTGGCTTGAGTGTCTAGTTGTTAGCAAGGAAAAGTTTAGACTGTGCATGATGCTCTGACCTTTGAAGAATTGATGGATACTCTGATTGCAGCAGTTGAGAAGCTGAGTGAGGAATCAGAGGATCTGGATTTGTGATTGTCCTCAACTCAACTCAACCTTTATTTCTAAAGCACATTTAAAAGGACAGCAGTCAACCAAAGTGCTGTACATAATTAAAAATGGGCACCAAGTTACCCTCAATCGTGAGTGAATAAATTTAAAATAACAATAAAATTGCAACAGGCATTAAACAATAAACGCAAAGTAAATAAAAAGTAAAAAGTAGTAGAAAATAATTTAATTTCATTTATTCATTTCATAGTACCAAATTCACAACAAGCTGCCTCGAGGCGCTTCACACAAGTAAGGTCTAACCTTATCAACCCCTAGAGCAAGCACACAGGTACCATTGGTAAGGAAAACTCCCTCTGATGATTTCAGGAAGAAACCTCAAGCAGACCAGACTCAAAGGGTTGACCCTCTGCTTGGGCCATGCTGCTGACAAACTAGACAAATGTACAGAAGATTTTGGGAGTCCATACAGAGGCTTGGATCAAGACTAAGATTCAGGCTTTAAATTAATCCCTGGACTGAGACATCAAAAGTGTATCTGTATGTGGCAAAAGTGGTGAACATTCACTGATCTTAGGTGTGACATTCGTGTCTCTGGGTCCCCGGTCTTCGAAAACAAGACGTGTAAGAAGAGTTTAGGAAGTCATAAAGCTACTGGACAGAGGTGTTTGACAATGCCAATACCTTTAGAATAGAACGCAGGTTAAAGGTCTTTAAAGTCCTAATGCTACCTGTCTTGCTATATCACTAACTGTTGCAAATCAATTGCTAGTTTTGAGAAGTGAAGATGAACGTTTGCCTGCTTAGGTGGTTGCTATCTTTGACCCATAGTGGTTACGTGATGTCATTCCCACAGCCTTGGATTTGGCTATTGTAGAACACTAGTCCTTATCCTTAGGTTTCCACCAAGGGACTCGTGAGATTTTGTTGTATCAAACTCATTCCATTAACCCTTAGAGTCCTAATGACACTCTCCAGCATCCTAGTCAACTTCGCATCATATTTCTATTAATAGATCATATCTGTACACAGTGTTCAATATAAATGTGTCTCACATCCAGAAAGCTGAGCTTGTTCTGAACATGTTGAGATGCAACACATGGGCATTATATTCAAAGGTATTTTGATTGCGAGCTCTTGCTTGCCTCTACTGGTGGTTGGCTCTCACTGCGGTATTGTATCACTTCCTGTTCTGGAGCACAGTGATGTTTTGCTGTATCTGTTAGCTGTTTAATCTGCGCAGTTAGATTGAGCTAGTTAACTAGATAATGATTTGTTTCACAGTGTAATCTTCACGTGCCTTAACTAAAGCACTCCCTCTGCTGAATCACCTCTAAATTATTTACACATTATTCACTTTGTGTGTTTTTAGGAATCCGCTAGCTTAGCGCAGCTACTAGCTCTTAGCCGGTTTAGCATGGCGGCTTCTCCTGTCTCTCCTGCACTTTTCTGCTCTGGGTGTGAAATGTTTAGTTATTCCTCGGCCTCCTTTAGCAGTAATGGTACTTGTAATAAGTGTAGCTTATTCGTACCTTTGGAGGCCAGGCTGGGCGAATTGTAGACTCGGCTCGGAAAATTCTACAGTTAGCCAGGCCCCTGTAGTCGGTGCGGACCAAGGTAGCTTAGCCGCCGTTAGTTTCCCACTGGCAGATCCCGAGCAGCCGGGAAAGCAGGCCGACTGGGTGACTGTGAGGAGGAAGCGTAGTTCCAAACAGAAGCCCCGTGTACACCGCCAACCCGTTCACATTCTAACTGTTTTTCCCCACTCGACGACACACCCGCCGAGGATCAAACTCTGGTTATTGGCGACTCTGTTTTGAGAAATGTGAAGTTAGCGACACCAGCAACCATAGTCAATTGTCTTCCGGGGGCCAGAGCAGGCGACATTGAAGGAAATTTGAAACTGCTGGCTAAGGCTAAGCGTAAATTTGGTAAGATTGTAATTCACGTCGGCAGTAATGACACGCGGTTACGCCTAATCGGAGGTCACTAAAATTAACATTGAATCGGTGTGTAACTTTGCAAAAACAATGTCGGACTCTGTAGTTTTCTCTGGGCCCCTCCCAATCGGACCGGGAGGTGACATGTTTAGCCGCATGTTCTCCTTGAATTGCTGGCTGTCTGAGTGGTGTCCAAAAATGAGGTGGGCTTCATAGATAATTGGCAAAGCTTCTGGGGAAAACCTGGTCTTGTTAGGAGAGACGGCATCCATCCCCACTTTGGATGGAGCAGCTCTCATTTCTAGAAATCTGGCCAATTTCTTAAATCCTCCAACCGTGACTCTCCAGGGTTGGGACCAGGAAGCAGAGTTGTAGTCTTACACACCTCTCTGCAGCTTCTCTCCCCCTGCCATCCCCTCATTACCCATCCCCGTAGAGATGGTGCCTGCTCCCAGACCACCAATAACCCAGCAAACATCTATTTAAGCATAAAAATTCAAAAAGAAAAATAATATAGCACCTTCAACTGCACCACAGACTAAAACAGTAAATGTAGTCTATAAACATTAGGTCTCTCTCTTCCAAGTCCCTGTTAGTAAATGATATAATAATTGATCAACATATTGATTTATTCTGCCTTACAGAAACCTGGTTACAGCAGGATGAATGTTAGTTTAAATGAGTCAACACCCCCGAGTCACACTAACTGCCAGAATGCTCGTAGCACGGGCCGAGGGCGGAGGATTAGCAGCAAACTTAGACAACCTAGACAGAGCTTTAATTCATTTGAAAGCTTGACTCTTAGTCTTGTCCATCCAAATGGAAGTCCCAAAAACCAGTTTTATTTGTTATTATCTATCGTCCACCTGGTCGTACTGTGAGTTTCTCTGTGAATTTTCAGACCTTTTGTCTGACTTAGTGCTTAGCTCAGATAAGATTATAGTGGGCGATTTTAACATCCACACGGATGCTGAGAATGACAGCCTCAACACTGCATTTAATTATTATTAGACTCAATTGGCTTTGCTCAAAATGTAAATGAGTCCACCCACCCCTTTAATCATATCTTAGATCTTGTTCTGACTTATGGTATGGAAATGAAGACTTAACAGTATTCCCTGAAAACTCCCTTCTGTCTGATCATTTCTTAATAACATTTACATTTAGTCTGATGGACTACCCAGGCAGTGGGGAATAAGTTTCATTACACTAGACGTCTTCAGAAAGCACTGTAACTAGGTTTAAGGATATGATTCCTTCTTTATGTTCTCTAATGCCATATAACACACACGTGCAGAGTAGCTACCTAAACTCTGTAAGTGAGATAGAGTATCTTGTTCAATAGTTTTACATCCTCATTGAAGACAACTTGGATGCTGTAGCTCCTCTGAAAAAGAGAGCTTTAAATCAGAAGTGCCTGACTCTGTGGTATAACTCACAAACTCGCAGCTTCTAAAGCAGATAACCCGTACGTTGGAGAGGAAATGGCCTCTCACTAATTTAGAAGATCTTCACTTAGCCTGGAAAAGAGTCTGTTGCTCTATAAAAAAGCCCTCTGTAAAGCTAGGACATCTTACTACTCATCACTAATTGAAGAAAATAAGAACAACCCCATGTTTCTTTTTCAGCACTGTAGCCAGGCTGACAAAGAGTCAGAGCTCTATTGAGCCGATTATTCCTTTAACTTTAACTAGTAATGACTTCATGACTTTCTTTGCTAATAAAATTTTAACTATTAGAGAAAAAATTACTCATAACCATCCCAAAGACGTATCGTTATCTTTGGCTGCTTTCAGTGATGCCGGTATTTGGTTAGACTCTTTCTCTCCGATTGTTCTGTCTGAGTTATTTTCATTAGTTACTTCATCCAAACCATCAACATGTCTATTAGACCCCATTCCTACCAGGCTGCTCAAGGAAGCCCTCTCATTATTTAATGCTTCGATCTTA
This sequence comes from Thalassophryne amazonica, assembly GCF_902500255.1. Lineage (NCBI taxonomy): Eukaryota > Metazoa > Chordata > Actinopteri > Batrachoidiformes > Batrachoididae > Thalassophryne > Thalassophryne amazonica. Next base: position 79,045,595 of record NC_047111.1, on the reverse strand, counting down.
AATATGATCAATCTATCTTTATAGTTGGCTATGTACCACAGGCTTTTAAGGTGGCAGTAATTAAACCATTACTTAAAAAGCCATCACTTGACCCAGCTATCTTAGCTAATTATAGGCCAATCTCCAACCTTCCTTTTCTCTCAAAAATTCTTGAAAGGGTAGTTGTAAACAGCTAACTGATCATCTGCAGAGGAATGGTCTATTTGAAGAGTTTCAGTCAGGTTTTAGAATTCATCATAGTACAGAAACAGCATTAGTGAAGGTTACAAATGATCTCTTATGGCCTCAGACAGTGGACTCATCTCTGTGCTTGTCCTGTTAGACCTCAGTGTCTGCTTTTGATACTGTTCACCATAAAATTTTATTACAGAGATTAGAGCATGCCATAGGTATTAAAGGCACTGCGCTGCGGTGGTTTGAATCATATTTATCTAATAGATTACAATTTGTTCATGTAAATGGGGAATCTTCTTCACAGACTAAGGTTAATTATGGAGGTTCCACAAGGTTCGTGCTAGGACCAATTTTATTCACTTTATACATGCTTTCCTTAGGCAGTATTATTAGACGGCATTGCTTAAGTTTTCATTGTTACGCAGATGATACCCAGCTTATCTATCCATGAAGCCAGAGGGACACACACCAATTAGCTAAACTGCAGGATGTCTTACAGACATAAAGACATGGATGACCTCTAATTTCCTGCTTTTAAACTCAGATAAAACTGAAGTTATTGTACTGGCCCACAAATCTTAGAAACATGGTGTCTAACCAGATCCTTACTCTGGATGGCCTTACCCTGACCTCTAGTAATACTGTGAGAAACTCTTGGAGTCATTTTTGATTAGGATATGTCATTCAATGCGCATATAAACAAATATGTAGGACCCGCTCTTTTTGCATTTACGTAATATCTCTAAAATTAGAAAGGTCTTGTCTCAGAGTGATGCTGAAAAACTAATTCATGCATTTATTTCCTCTAGGCTGGACTATTGTAATTCATTATTATCAGGTTGTCCTAAAGTTCCCTGAAAAGCCTTCAGTTAATTCAAAATGCTGCAGCTAGAGTACTACGGGGACTAGAAGGAGAGAGCATATCTCACCCATATTGGCCTCTCTTCATTGGCTCCTGTTAATTCTAGAATAGAATTTAAATTCTTCTTCTTACTTATAAGGTTTTGAATAATCAGGTCCCATCTTATCTTAGGGACCTCATAGTACCATATCACCCCAATAGAGCGCTTCGCTCTCAGACTGCAGGCTTACTTGTAGTCCTAGGGTTTGTAAGAGTAGAATGGGAGGCAGAGCCTTCAGCTTTCAGGCTCCTCTCCTGTGGAACCAGCTTCCAATTCAGATCAGGGAGACAGACACCCTCTCTACTTTTAAGATTAGGCTTAAAACTTTCCTTTTTGCTAAAGCTTATAGTTAGGGCTGGATCAGGTGACCCTGAACCATCCCTTAGTTATGCTGCTGTAAACTTAGACTGCTGGGGGGTTCCCATGATGCACTGAGTGTTTCTTTCTCTTTTTGCTCTGTATGCACCACTCTGCATTTAATCATAGTGATTGATCTCTGCTCCCCTCCACAGCATGTCTTTTTCCTGGTTCTCTCCCTCAGCCCCAACCAGTCCCTAGCAGAAGACTGCCCTCCCTGAGCCTGGTTCTGCTGGAGGCTTCTTCCTGTTAAAAGGAGTTTTCCTTCCCACTGTCACCAAGTGCTTGCTCACAGGGGGTCGTTTTGACCGTTGGGGTTTTTACGTAATTAATGTATGGCCTTGCCTTACAATATAAAGCGCCTTGGGGCAACTGTTTGTTGTGATTGGTGCTATATAAATAAAATTGATTGATTGATTGATGATTTTCTTAAGGTATGGTTAAAATCAGAAAATAACCTTTGGGCTCTCAGGGTTAAGGGTGAGTAGGTGCAAGTTTTCATTCTGACTGATCACATGAGAAGATTATTTAACCAGTGAACCGTTTCAAAGTGCTGTTAATCAGCTGGTGGTCACCTGAAGCGTCACTGAAAGTCTGCATCCTTTGGTCCTTTATAGAACACATTTGACATGAATGATAATTACTAAGATGGGAAATACGAAAAAAAAGCTGCTGTTGCAAAATGACCTTTAGGCTTTTTTTTTCATTTGTTCAATAATACTTTAGATTTCCGCCACACCTTGAATGTCAAGAATAGAACGGTTCAACCTGTGACAAAAATGTTACCTTACCATACCTTAGTCTGAAAGGGTCATAGAATTATGAGTCAAATTACAAGTCAAAGGTAAAAAAAGAAAGTTTTTTTTTTTGACACGTGCTGATGATTTTTTTAAGAATGTGTCACAACAAAAATATGTACTTATTTATTTATTCGTTCATTCATTCATTCACAGAAAAGGCAGCTCTTCGTCCATCCAGGAGCATGGAGTCCTTGTGCTCCTTAACAACAGGTGGGGCTAAATTTTAACTGCATAAAATAAAGCTGTGACTGTCCATCCATTTCAAGCAAACGTGGCTGATCTACATGTACACGGATATTTTGGAAAACATAGCTTTTTCTTTGCATTTTTTCGCACTTTGTCCATATGAAAATTTCATTTTAGGTCAATGAAAATTAAGCTTTTGCAAAACTATGGGCAAGGAGAAGACTTTAAGAAACACTGGTTTCAGTGTTTGCATGTAAACAAGGAAAACAGTTTTTGTGTTTTTCCCCTCAGGCTTCTGATTGGCTGACATGGCTATACAGTAATGCATTCACATGTTGTCAGTCATCATAGCAGAATTACTGTCATCAACTACATCATCAACTACAGTTGATAATGTGATACATGGTCATTTTTCATTTCATTTTTCAACACTTACAAAAATATTCATCATTGAAAGATACAATAGAGTTTTTCAATTTTGCACACCATTATATTAAAACAGGAAGCCCTGGATCTGATGGCTTAAAAAGTTATAGATTAATTTCTCTCTGTAATATCACACAAATTATTCACATTTACCTGATTGAAATTGGTGAATTTGCACTTAAATAATTAATTTTTCACTGTACAGCTTTTGCCCTTGTTTAAGATAAAGTGCCACTGGGTTTTTTTAATTTAAGTAATAAAAAATAAATATCATAAAATTAATTAAATTCTTTTTCAGTATTATCGTCTTGACTGTCATCTCAGTCAAACCATGAAATTCTACCATAGCATTCGTATTTTCAGATCACAGCGGCAGGTTATCATTGTTTTTATGTTGTTGTATTGCATAGATGATGATCGAACCGGAGGACAGCAGCCCAGCCGGTGGACCCCGTAGTATTTTTGTTCCAGAAGTAAAATCCAGAACATTGGGATCTGACTTGCTCTTTGAACATAAGTGAGCACGAACACAACTGGGAGATAAAGGAAGGAAAATGATGGTTGCAACAGGTGCCTTGGAGTACTAACATGAACCAGAAGGATTCTCCAGGTGCCTCAGTAACCCCCAGAAATCACTACCAGAACAACTGAAGGTGTTCAAAGGAGATGACTTCAGCAGCTATCAGCCAACATCTCCTATAAAACAGAAGGATGTTATACTCAGGTTTCTTCCAAATCCTCTCGACCCCTCCTTCCAGGAAGCCTAATTCCCGCTGGAGTCGTCTCCGAGGCATCAGCGCAGAGCCGTCAACATATCTGAACCCTTTGCCGTGTCTGTACCGCTACGTGTTTCAGCTGTTATCAGCTCCAACAGCACGCCGTGTAGAGGCCACGGCAAAGACAAACCTGCTGCGGCTGCACTCAAACCTTGCAAAGAGTCTTCAGAGCAGAGCAGCAACAGTGGAAAGAGCTACACTTTCCCCGAGCTGGAGCCGAGGAAGCAGGAAGAAGCAGAGAGGAAAAACACAGAGGCGCCGAGCACTGCAGGCAGGCCAGAGGGTGAGGGCATCTTCATTCATCAGAGGAGAAAAACCTTGTTGTTGCATTACATATTTATACCAACAGGCATTAAAATGTTATGAAAAGTTAGAATGCGCTTTTCTCTCAGGTGCACACAAAGAAATGGCCCAAGAGGGTCAAGGAGCCATGAGTGTTTCTGAACTGGACCAGCCCTCCATAGCAATTGCAAGCGAAGTCAAAGAAACAGTGCCATCTCCTGGGAAACAGCTGCACACTCAGAATATTACAATGCAACTGGTAAATCATTTTGTGACAAATTATATGTATTACTGTTGTGAATATAAAATAATGGCACACTGTTGTGAGCACACATATAGACACAACTAGTCAACGCAGTGCAATCCATCACACAAAACTGTAAAAAACATCAACTTTATTTATGAAGCTACAAATAATCTACACCATCTTACTACAATTTTGAGCATATGTACTTGCTGACTTGTTAGTAGGATTGTAGCGTTTTTGTCATTTCTTATTATTAGCACTATTTATTTTAATCAATAAATAACAGACAAATGAGAAAACCAATCTTTCAAAGCACAGACATAAAGTGCCACAATAAAGTGGAGGAAAAAAAATCGAAGAGAAACATTTTGTAATGCAATTGTGTGTGTATACAACATAAAATTCATACTACAAGTTAATTTATTACTGTACATGAGAAAATACTTAAAGAATTTTGGTAGTGCACACACTTGTCATCAATTCCTACATCTGCATGCACATACAGTAGTGTTCAGAATAATAGTAGTGCTATGTGACTAAAAAGATTAATCCAGGTTTTGAGTATATTTCTTATTGTTACATGGGAAACAAGGTACCAGTAGATTCAGTAGATTCTCACAAATCCAACAAGACCAAGCATTCATGATATGCACACTCTTAAGGCTATGAAATTGGGCTATTAGTAAAAAAAAGTAGAAAAGGGGGTGTTCACAAAAATAGTAGTGTAACATTCGGTCAGTGAGTTCGTCAATTTTGTGGAACAAACAGGTGTGAATCAGGTGTTCCCTATTTAAAGATGAAGCCAGCACCCGTTGAACATGCTTTTCTCTTTGAAAGCCTGAGGAAAATGGGATGTTCAAGACATTGTTCAGAAGAACAGCATAGTTTGATTAAAAGTTGATGGAGAGGGGGAAAACTTATACGCAGGTGCAAAAATTATAGGCAGTTCATCTACAATGATCTCCAATGCTTTAAAATGGACAAAAAAAAAAAAACAGAGACGCGTGGAAGAAAACGGAAAACAACCATCAAAATGGATAGAAGAATAACCAGAATGGCAAAGGCTCACCCATTGATCAGCTCCAGGATGATCAAAGACAGTCTGGAGTTACCTGTAAGTGCTGTGACAGTTAGAAGATGCCTGTGTGAAGCTAATTTATTTGCAAGAATCCCCCGCAAAGTCCCTCTGTTAAATAAAAGACATGTGCAGAAGAGGTTACAATTTGCCAAACAACACATCAACTGGGCTAAAGAGAAATGGAGGAATATTTTGTGGACTGATGAGAGTAAAATTGTTCTTTTTGGGTCCAAGGGCCGCAGACAGTTTGTGAGATGACGCCCAAACTCTGAATTCAAGCCACAGTTCACAGTGAAGACAGTGAAGCATGGTGATGCAAGCATCATGATATGGGCATGTTTCTCCTACTATGGTGTTGGGCCTATATATCGCATACCAGGTATCATGGATCAGTTTGGATATGTCAAATACTTGAAGAGGTCAGTTGCCTTATGCTGAAGAGGACATGCCCTTGAAATGGGTGTTTCAACAAGACAATGACCCCAAGCACACTAGTAAACGAGCAAAATCTTGGTTCCAAACCAACAAAATTAATGCCTTGCAGATGTGAAGAAATCATGAAAAACTGTGGTTATACAACTAAATACTAGTTTAGTGATTCACAGGATTGCTAAAAAAGCAGTTTGAACATAATAGTTTTGAGTTTGTAGCGTCAACAGCAGATGGCAGATGCTATTATTATTGTGAACACCCCCTTTTCTATTTTTTTTTTTACTAATAGCCCAATTTCATAGCCTTAAGAGTGTGCATATCATGAATGCTTGGTCTTGTTGGATTTGTGAGAATCTACTGAATCTACTGGTACCTTGTTTCCCATGTAACAATAAGAAATGTACTCAAAACCTGGATTAATCTTTTTAGTCACATGGCACTACTATTATTCTGAACACTACTGTACGTAGTAAAAAAAACAACAAAAAAAACCTATACCGTGCTCAATAAATGTATTTCCATATCCAAAAACAAAGAAAAACACCATGGCACTCTCTATTACAAATAATTTTAGTTTAAATAAGTTTAAAAAAGCCTTTATTTGCATAGTTATGTCATTTTAAACCATAAAAACTTTGACGTGTTTCAGCATCAAGCCTTCTTCAAGGAGTAAAGTTAGTTAGTAAAGTAGGTTTTACTCCTTCAGTGAAAGCTTGATGCTGAAACACATCGGAATTAGAGTCCACTGGCTTGTGCAGTGTCCTCTCCCCTACAGCTATAGCTGTTTTCCTTGACAAAAGTTTAAAAAGTAAAAGTAAAATGAATTAAGAAATTTGTAATTATTCAAAATAAGCAAATTATAAATCACATGTGCTCGCATGTGTTCCTAAAACTCTCAAACCAAATCAACATGACAGTTGTTCTCAAAGTTTTTATGTTAAACCTGCTTTAAAAGTTGAATGAATAAACTATGCAGCACTGACAGGAAGCCTAAAATCCACATAGAATGTGTAATATTTCATTTTGCCCAACATGATTGCATTAAACATTTTGTGTCTTGTGTTCAAGTCAAAATAAACTAAATTTTCAGATTTCAGTAATTACTTAGGCTAGAGCATATTTCATATTTTAATTATTCAGACCCCAAATTTGTAATTACAGTGGCTTGCAAAAGTATTTTGCCCCTTGGATTTCACACATTTTAATTTATTTGTGCCATTTCAAATGCAAAAAGTAAATCAGGTTTCTCAATATAAAAATTTGTAAAATTATGTTCCTTAAACTCAAACTGCAAACAAATCTCTACAACTTGATATAAATTACTAAAAAAATATAAAAGGCAAGATGATGGTTGCATAAGTTATGGGCCTCTTTGGTACAACCCCAATTCCAATGAAGTTGGGACATTTTGTAAAATGTAAATAAAGACAGAATACAATGATTTGCAAATCATCTTCAACCTGTATTCAATTGAATACACCACAAAGATAAAATATTTAATGTTCAAACTGATAAACTTTATTGTTTTTGTGCAAATATTTGCTCATTTTGAAATGGATGCCTGCTGGGACAGTGGTAAACAAGCTGGAACAGTGGTAAAAAAATAGGCATCCTGCAACACGTTACAAAAAAGCTGGGACAGTGGTATGTTTAAGATGTGTAAGTTGCCCATGCCATGGGTGCTAACACACCTCCATGCCATCACAGATGCTGGTGGGTGTCGCGGCTCGTCTTTAGTCTTCTCAGGATGTCGTCTTTTAGATAACACAAACTAATTGCAAGTGATATGCTAGAAAATGACACAACACTTTAGAATAATTCAGCCTTAAGCAAGATAAAATGCACAGAGTTTTTAAGTTTATTTAAGCCTTCGACACAAAGCTTAGACAAACTGAGTCCTCTAGAGAGACTGAATATGACAACCGCGCTCGTCTATTTATTGGAGACCCGCGGGCATCGCTCCTCCTTCAACTTTTTTATTTATTTCATTCCTAAGACATGGTTTCTATTGGAAGCGTCCTCTAGTGAACCCTAAGCAGGTGTTTAGGCATTATTTCAATGTGACAACGCTCCCATTAAAACATGAGGATTTACAACTGATTTTTTTTAAAAGACCTTCAGCCACAGGTGCAGCTGGCCTGAGGCCCCCTCCGCACGTGGCCTCAGCCACACGTGCAGCTGGCCTGAGGCCCCCGCACGTGGCCTGCGGGAAAGCACCTAAAAGGCCTTGGAAAGCCCCTGACAGACTAAATGACTAATAGAGCCCTTTTTTTGGGTTGAACACCTGCTAGTTCAACCAGAGGACATACAGTTCGGATCAGGACACTTGATAGTTCATCACAGTTCAAATATGGACCTAAAATTCTTCTACAGTCCCTCCTCTGGGACTCGAAAGAGTCCCATTACATCAACTATACTCTTGGGTTGTTTACTGACAAGACATCCTCATTTGTGCATTGCAATAAAAAAAAACACAGCACTCGACTTACTGATAACTCTGGTGCGGATATGAATATCAGTGATACTTCACACGGTAATATATTGCAGTGCAGGTGAACCTACATACTAAGGCACAAGGTGAGCAATTAGCTGGATTATATCAACACAAGGTGACATTCAAACATTGAGTTTTGGTGTAATTCAAGGCACTTAAAATGGCCACATAAAACAAGTTACATCAACCTCTTAATCATGGCAAAGTAAAGACTTCACATTGACATCAGTGCAACCAATCATCTTCTGGCATCTATTGACTCACTCAACCAGAGGCTCCAACCCATTATACTTGGTTCTACATATTATTTTGTTAAAGCGTCACACATTTATTATTTAAATGCATCAAATAACCCCTACGTTACCACTATTTAGTCAACCAATCAAGTAACTATTCTAAGGTTAGCGCAGCTATGTCTAGTTAAATGATAAACACAATAAATGGTTTCCCTTCATGTCCGTCCTTAAGTCATTTGCCTTAGTCAATCGTATAATGGTTTTCATTATAGGCCATTTCTCAACATTCTCCACTTTGTTTTCTTCTTTTTCAGCTTGTTTTCTAATGCCCGTTTTGGCCAGACACCAAATTAGGCAATGCATGTCTCTTGAGGCATGCTATAATTTAAGAAAAAAGGGGTCCCTATGGTGCATCTTACTACTAAATCTACAAACACGCCGTGTAAGGGTCCCCTTTTTATAACTTTGCAATGTGATATCTATGTGTATGCATTTAGCTTTATCTGGTACGCAGATGATGGTAAGGACAGACATTACCCAACCTTCGTTACTAACATATATCCTTCTTTGTTTTATTTACACTCAGATTTCTGAAACCAGTCCGCAATTCAAACTCAAGAACCAAGATCATAGTCCGTGTTCAGTGCCATTACGTCAGTCCGCGCTCCTCAGCATTTACTCAGCATCTGAAGTTTGGGAGAAGTTGGGGAACATGGGGAGGTTGGCCTTTCAGGGGTAGTGGGGGAAGGATCAGGAATTCTGGCTTTCAGACAGTCGTGCAGTTCTCTGATGGATCTTTCCAGCTCCTTGTGCTGCTTGGCCAGGTTGTACAGGGCCCCCAGAGAATTCTTGCCAACATTCAGGGTGGTGGTGGCCAGCCCTAGCTGTTCCCTTTCCATATGCTCCATCATGCAGGCTAGCATGTCCATACTAGACTGAAGACCACACAGTTGATTATGGAGGCCCTCCTGAGCACAAGAGATGTTGGCATTGTCACGGTGTATCCTGAACAGGTATGCAGCTGTCTGACTTAGTTGTGGCATGATTTCCTCAAATAGCTCATGGGGAATGTGATTTGTGAGGGGCAGGAGCTGCTCCAAGGTTTTTGGAACAGACTCTTGTGGAAGACGAAGCTCTCGAACCAAGATTGCCATGTCCTGTGGGGTGACCATGACCAGATTAAGGTTGTGCAGTCCAGGGGACAGGAAGTACAAGGGGGAAGGCATTTCGTGTGTGGGGGGGAGTATTGTTGATGTCGCACAGGCAAGTGGGTGGGACACTCTGGGCATTTAGTAGCCTGTACAAAGCTCCCCTCTGTCCTGGTGGGTGAGTTCGACTAAGGTCCACCCCTGCTGATCCTCCTCCAGAGGTACTGGGCTGATCAGAATATCTCTCCTGCCTTGGGGGTGGAAAGCTGGGGACAGGTCCTAGCAGTGAATTGGGTCTAGGATGCACTCGGGCAGTTGCTGCATATGGCCAACCTTGGCTGCCTCCCCTGGAGGGTATCGTTGCCACTGGCACATGTGACTGTCTCCATGGCATCTGCGGAAGGGGTGTGTTCCTGAGTCCAAAGGGTCCTTCAGGTGATGGTGGAGTCCTCGGGCCGACTCTTGCTGCAGGCAGATTCTGTGAAGCCGTCATCGCCAGGTGCTGGAACGATGAAGATCCTTCTGTTGCCAACTGGTTTAGCTGCTGGATGGAAGGCGGCTGTGGCGACCAATCATGTCTCGACCATCCCTCCTGTATATCCTCTTCTCCAAACAGTTCTGAGAGTCCAATCCGACTTGATAGAGGCAGATCAGGCATAGGTCCCTGATCAGGGGAGTCTGGTCTCTCAGCCATACTCCTGTGTCCTAGTAATATACATATACGTTCATTATTACAGCTCCATGTCATTCTTTCAGATATTGTCTATCCTATCCCTCATTTTGTGGGTGCATGTGTGTGAATGTAATGTGCGTGCATGTCTTCTTCCTCGTCTACAATATCACCAAGCACGGTCCATCCCAGTCCTCCCTATCTGGGGTATACGCCACAATATTAGGGGAGCTGGGGGCTGTCGGGGAGGATAATTGGTATTTCATCCATTTCCATATATTCTGGTTCTCTGTCTGTTTCGTTTGTGCTTTCTTCTAGGGCTCGGATGGCTAACAGTGGGAGCTGTCCTACTGTGGATGAAAGCAATTTATTGACCAGAAATTTTATCAAGGGAATACCACAACATATTACCAGCAAGACCGCCACCCCTGTTAGTGCCAAGATTACACCTATCTGGTATAACCAGTCTTTCCATGATATCCACCCTCTCCTTAGAGTCCCAAACAGTGAAAACAGTGGGCCAATATTCATTCCATTCCCTACAATGTATCCAGAATCGTCAGTTTCATTTCTCCCTCCTATGGAGTTACTTAACAGTTCCTGTTGCATCTCTTCAAGTGTGATTAAGAGCTCTGTCAAATTTCCGTCTTCCCCTGTACGCATGGGAATAGCTGTGCAACATTCGGTGGCTTTGATCATAATACAAACTCCTTGTTCATCAGCCATCATCATCTCGATAGCTAATCTATTTTGCATTGTCATTAGCGAGGGTGGCGTGCAGTTGTTCGGTTTAAGGCTCCTACTGCTGCCAATGTCCAGTTCAGGTATCTTTGCTGATTATACCACAAGTAATTAATCCACTGCACCTCCTGGAACCTAGAACGGATTTTGGAGTAACCCCGAACAGAGCCAATGCCCATCCCCATTATCCGCATCTTCATCTGCTTTAACTCTGCTACTGTCTATGGCTTCTAACTGTCGGGGTATCCCTTCTGGTATCCCGTTTCTTACTGTGATGTTGTAGTCTGTTTTAAACGTCATTATTCCTCTTTTCTTACGAAGTTTCTGTGGCATGGGTTGTATTGAGTTCGGCATTTCAATTACTGTTATTGCTCCTGTGAGCATCACAATTCGGGGACAGCGATGACAGGAGTTTCCTTTTTTGTCCGCATATCCAAAAGATGTCAGCTAAGGGTACCGTTCCCTTAGCTAAATTTGGAGTAGATACCCATGAAGCATGGGTGAGATTCAGTCCAATTACAGACCCCCCTGTGGCCGGTACTATTTGTTCACACTGTATGCCTGCTGCTGGCAGGGTGTCACAGACGGTAATGTTCCATGCTGTTTTGGCCGGTTTGTATTCTTGCTGCTTTTGCATACACTGTATGTGGTGTTTTGGCTGGGTCGTCCCTACCTGCCAATCGCTTATGTATTGTGCTACTAAGCCTTTAGCTATACAGAATGGGTGTATCATCCCTTTCTCTATTTTAATCATAGGTGGAACGGTTCCTTCTGTACTTAGGGGCACTGGACAAAGTTTACTGTCGGCAGCATATTTTTCATCACCTACTGCCATTTTCATAACACATTGTGTATAGCATTCTGCTTGGTCTGAGTTATGTTGGGGACTCCTATAACAGTTGTTGATATCAGGTAGGGGTTTAGCCTGAGGTATCACACCTTTCCGGTGACAGGCTATGCAAGGCTTTTCACTGATCTGCCTAGCCGAAAATTTCAACCATTGGTAAAATAAATTGGTCTTCAACCCTTGTGTGCGGGCTAGGTCTGTACTGGGATCCCATCTCCCTAAGTGACTGCTTGTTTCTAGGCTTCTAATTGTCCTCTTTTTCCTTGGTTTGATTTTTACCCATTTTGTGGCTTCATGTACTGTAACAGTACGTCTTGCTTGGTTTCCCTGCATCCTCTTTTATCACAAATTACCTCTATGTTGAGTGTTCCCTCCTCTTCACATTTGATGCTAATGGCTTCGCCTAATATGTAATCCCCCAGCTTTCCCTGTATTCCTATGTTCTTGTAGGCTTTTGATTTAATGTATACCAAATTATATGTTTTTCTTGTGTTTAGAATGCCTTGTTTAGCTGCTATTGCGGCCATGGCCACGGCACAGTCCGTTGTATGTTTTGGATGTCTATTTTCTCCCATACTGACCACCAGTAGTATTGTCAATCCCTTGAATAATTCCTTAATCATTGCTCTGATGACTGTTGAGATGTGCTACTAGATGTGCTACTAAGTGAGCCGTCACTAGATGAGCTGTCACTAGGGATGTGTGGTGTATCTGTGCTTTGTCTGGGTTGTACTTCCTGCGGTTCTTCTGTCGGTAAATCTACTGAGTTGCTGTCCGAGTCTGATGTCTCCTGTGGCCTGTCTATCTGTCGGTCTGTATTTCTGTCTGTCTGTTGGCCTGCGTCTCCAGTTGTTTCTGAGTCTGTATCTGAGTCTGTCACTGCTCTATCTGGCAGGGATCCACTACTCTCTGAAGCTGTGCGTCGTCTTTGTTCAATCAGTCTCTGTGAGCGCCTTGGCCAGTGTTCGCCTGGCTGCAGGGAGGCGTGGCCTTCCCTCTGTGCTTCTTCTGGCTGCAGGGAGGCGTGGCCGTCCCTCGGTGCTGCTGTAGGGTCTCTGGCTTCTCCTGCTTCCCCCCTTGGCCCGGCGGCTCTGCCAAGACGAGCTTGCCGAGGCCGCAGGGGCGCTGGGCCACCAACCCTACAGCAGTGGTTTAAATGAAACCAAGTGTCTTTACCGTCTACTTTGACTGCTGTACGTGAGGCAAGAATAACTTTAAAAGGACCTTCTCGGCGGGGCCTGTCCCACTTCTTTTTGAACACCTTGACGTAAACCAGATCACCAGGCTGGATGCTCTGATTTTCAAGTGGAATCTCTGCTTCTCTGTCTTCTGTAGCACCTTTGACCTGCAAAAAGATAGTTTTGTGTATTTGGGTTAACTGTCTCAGATAATTATGCCATTCGTCTTGTAGCTGCTCCAGCGATGGTCCTTCGTAGGGTCCTCTCAGGTATGGAATAGGCATCGGCCGACCTGTAAGAGCTTCAAATGGTGTCAAATGGGTTAGTCGGTTAGTTTGTGAGCGCATTGACAATAAAGCAAGCGGCAACGCATCCAGCCAGGTTAGTTTGCCATTGCTGTCTGCTATGATTTTTGCTAGTTTGTTCTTTAAAATGCCATTAGCCCGTTCCACCGCCCCATTTGATTGGGGGTGATAAACACACCCAAACTTCTGTTTGATACCCAATTGTTTGAATGTTTCTTGTGTAACCTTGGCTACAAAAGCCCTACCGTTGTCAGATGAGATAGTATCTGGAATGCCAAATCTTGGAAAGACGTCTCGGCACAAGAATTTGGCTACCGTTTTATGGTCTTGATTTGCAGAGGCTACTGCCTCAATCCATCGGCTGAATCTGCATATCACTACCAAAACATATCTCATTCGTTTAACTCGATTTTCAGCTCCCATGTCTATGAAATCCATCATAAGATGTCTGAATGGCCCATCAGGGACCGGAATGTGGGCTAAAGGGGCTGTGAATGATTTCCGGACATTGTACTGTGCACATACCTCACACTCATTCAACAAACGGTCCACTGTAGCTGCCATATATGGTGACCACCAGACAGCTTTTAGTTTGTTCATAATTTGGACTCGCGAACAATGATCGGGTCTGTGGGCCCAAATGATTGCATGTCGTAATAAATTGGTGGGTAACACAAAATGTCCATGACTACTGCGCCACAGCTTGTCCGCTGGCCCCTGACTGCGTGTCTCAATAGCGCCTCGTTTAACCCACATTCGTTTTTCTTCTCCACTGGCCCTACTTTGAGCCACTATCAGTGCGTCAAGTGAAACCAGTGGGGCACAATCTTGGATGGTTAGCAGGGGAAACATATTTTCTCCTTGTGCTCCTTTGCGAGCTGCGTCATCTGCTAGATTGTTACCTTGAGCTATGATGTTATTATTCTTTTGATGACCTGCACATTTAATGATGGCTACCTCAGACGGTAATTGGAGAGCTTGTAACAGTTGGGAAATCGCTTCTCCATGAGTGACAGGGGTGCCATCTGCTCTCAGGAATCCCCTTTGTTTCCAAATGTTTGCATGTACATGACATACGCCATAAGCGTAGGCTGAGTCTGTGTAGATATTAACACGTTGATCTTTAGGTATCTGGCAAGCCATAGTTAAGGCTTTGATTTCTGCCAGTTGGGCTGAACAAGGCTGATCAATTCCTTGGGACTCCAGTAATTCAAAGGTTTCGCCATCCGTGTTTAGTTTAACAATCCCCATACCCGCATGCAATCCCGCGGCATCCCGAAAGCATGAGCCATCCATGAACAGGGTTAGATCTGCATCTATGGCGTGATTATACAAATGTTCTCTGGCTCTCAAAAATTTCTCTGTCTCTGCCACACAGTTATGTGGAGTACCATCTTACGGTGTGGTCAATTTGGTGGCAGGATTCACCGTGTGACAACGTTGTATTGTTATTTCTGGAGCGGACAACACAACTTCATATCCAGTGCGTCTAGCTTGTGTTAAGACAAAACGTTGACTGGTTAGCAGGGCATGTAACTGATGCGACGTGTACAACGTTACTGCATGTCCCATGATTATGGATGATGCTTTTTGAAATGCAAAGGCAGCTGCTGCTAGACCCTGATAGCATGGTGGCAATCCTGTTTCAATGTTGTCAAGCTTAGTACTATAATAGGCCAATGGTTGTTTTCCTTCATTTGTTTCCTGCATTAGTACAGCACAAGCATATCCAGTTTTTTCAGTAACATACAAATGGAAAGGTTTCCCATAATCTGGGTTACCTACCGCGGGAGCAGATTGCATGTCTGTTTTTAGGGCCTCAAAAGCTCCCGTTGCCTCATCTGTCCAGACGAGGAGAGCTGCATTGCTTGTTTGCCCCACTGCTCTAATCATGGCACGCAAAGGTGCAGTTTTTATAGCATAATCACAAATCCACGGCCGACTGTACCCTGCCATCCCAAGGAATGAAAGCATCTGTCCCACTGTTTGGGGTTTGGGAGCCTTGATTATAGCCTCCACTTGGCTTGGGGCTATACATCGCGTGGTCCCACACAACTGTCTTCCCAAGTATTCTACTTGTTGTTTGCAGAACTGCAATTTGTCCTTACTTACTTTATGACCTCCATCTGCCAATGCATGCAATACAATTAATGAATCTTTTTCACACTGTTCTTGAGTCTCTGATGCAATAAGGAGATCATCCATATATTGCACCAATGTACTGGGTATATCAAGGTGTTGTAAATCTTCAGCCAGGACTTTGTTAAAGATGGCTGGGGACAGGTTCAGTCCCTGAGGTAGCCGTGTATACGTTAGCTGTTGTCCCAGAAATGTGAATGCAAACAAATGTTGTGAGTCTGGGTGCACAGGCACACTGAAATAGGCTGAACACAGATCTATTACTGTGTACCATTTTGCTCCAGCAGGGATGCTTGATAGTATAGTATGCGGATCAGGTACTATAGGTGCATCCATTTCTATTATTGCATTGATAGGACGCAAATCATGTACCAGCCGATACTCTTTGGTATTGTTTTTAGGGATAGGATAGATAGGAGTATTGCATGGGCTTGCAGTTTTTATTAGAACTCCAGCTGCCATTAGTCCCTTAATTACTGGTTTTATGCCTTCAATAGCCTGAGGTTTTAATGGATACTGCCTTTGGTGAGGCAGTTTTGCTCCCGGTTTTACTTTTATTTTACTGGTAAGGCTGTTTTTTACTAGTCCTACATCTGTTTTGCTTTTGGACCACACCACTGGTGGTATTTGCTCTAACAATTTCTCTTGTTGGGCCGATAACACCATCTGTCCCTCTGGTCTAGGATTGAGCTCCACTTTTTGAGCTATAGCCTCATCATTTACTTTTAAATTAATTCGTACAAACTGCTGGTCATTTGACAGATGTACTTGTGGACTTTCCATGTTTTGCCATTCTTCAACTTCTGAGGCTGTCTTTACCATTGGACCTAGGTCATGGGATTCGTACTTTTCAGAGACTAAAAGGGTCACATGAGGTGTGGCATTCGGCACTTGATACCATTGTTGTTCAGCTGAAGTTAGCTTGACAGAAGCTGCGGCCCCTTGGGGGCCTAAATAAATTTCTGTGGTGGTTATGTGAAACAGCTGTTGATTCATCAATGCATCCCAGCAGCATGCATAGTCAGTTTGTTCTTGTTTAGCATTGAACATCAGGGTGACATGTAAAGGTAAACTAGGTGTATATACTGCTTCATAGTGTTGTTCTGCCCAGGGCTTCCATTTTTCCCATTCCAGTTGAAGATTTGAATTTTCTGGTTGTAACTTCAGCCAGTATACCATGGGTTGCACAGGTCGGACCTTGTTTTCCATGTCCATAAGCACCATAATGTTGGCGAGTGCTTCGTCGGGAAAGTGTATTTGCAGTCCTTGATGGGTACACACTATCTGGGTTTGTAGCTTACATAAAATGTCTCTTCCCAGCAAATTCACAGGTGTATTTTGTGAGTATAACAGGGGTGCTTCAATTGTTTTTCCTGCAATCGTTACAGGAAGTGGGCGTGTAAACGGTATTATTTGAGTCTTCCCAGAGAAGCCGATGGTCTTAATTACAGACCCAGAGAGGGGGAGATGAGCGCCCATTTTCCCTATGCAAGAGTATGTTGCCCCTGTATCCACCATGAAAGGGAAATCTCTGTTTTGTATATTAACAGTGACGGTTGGCTCTTCCTTAGGTATCATCGAAATAGCCAATGCCACCGTTTCCCCCTCTGTCTTCTCTAGGCCTCCCTATTGCCAATAGGCAGAGGGTCCAACCCAAGGTCGGGCCGGACAATTTCTCATTCGATGTCCAGGTTGTCCACAGCTCCAACACTCATTAGAGGGTTGATCCCCTATTGGGGGTGTTGGTCCCATAGGCGGTCCGGCTTGACTGTTCCTGGGAGCTGAGTTTTGGAATCTGCTTCCAAATGAAGGTTGGCGAGATCCTCTTCGCCACCCTCCTCTTTGACCTTGAAAGTTCCGTGACTCTCCTCTCCACCCATGACTGTAGGTGGGTCCATTTCCGGGTGTGCCAGTGCTATGGTAGTGATAGTGATGCTCCACTGGTGCCGAGACTTCTCCTGCAGCAGTGCTCCCTGCTGCTCCTTGGGGGCTCTGTGTGGCTGTTACCACAGGTGCCTGTATGGTGGCAGCAGTGTTTGTCGTAGGGGCTAGGCTTGCCGACTCAGAAGGAACAGGGGTCATCATTGGTGCCTGGGTCTTTGTTTTTTCTTTCTTGACTTTGGTTAGCTCTCCCAACTGCATCTGCACCAATTTTTTCGTCAGGGATTTTGCTGCATCTTCTTCTTTTTGTTTTTCTTTCTTGTAGATTTCAAGATGGTGACAAATATGCTCAGAGTATAAAGCCCAATTCATTTTTGATAGTCCCACGACTCCATCTAGGGCTTTCTGAACCTCATCTGGTAGAGCCTTTTTTACAGTTATTTAAACAGGATTTCAGTTGCTGGAGAATGGTTCCATGCATTTCCTGTTTCCTCCGCCCATCTCTTCTGGAATCGGTGCAGGAACTTCTTTGGGCACTCTTCAGGTGTCCACTCCTCATCATCCAATTTAGAGGGATCCAAGACCTCAGGGTACTTTCTTCTCAGTCCTTCCCACATGGAGTTTCTATAGCGATTAAAGGGGACTTCATCATGTTGATTAGTGCCCATCATTTGTGTTAGTCCAACCTTTCCTGCTAATTCTTCAGTGTCATGTTTTCCCATGACATGCATTAGCAAGGCTTTTATGTCACCTAAAGACAAGGTTACCCCTGCAGTGCCTTCTTCTAAGGCAGTTATCCATCTCCCAGCTCCTTGGGTGATGTCTGGCAGCCTGTTGGCCAGCCCCACCATGTCTGTCCAGCTCCATGGGGTATACACATGATGACCATTTCTAACCACCAATGGGCATATGAGGTCTTCGTCCTCCTCTTCTTCTGTGCGGACTCCATACTGTCTTCCAGATCGAGTGCGACTGACTGGCTCCAGGCAGTCCATCCAGTCGGTTATATTCTGTTCTAAAGCCGCTATGTCTTTGGCTACACATTGTTGTCTTTGCCTGAGTCGGGCCTCTTTTGCACTCTCAATGATGATCTCACCAGAAATTTTTCGGGTGGGTGGCTGTATAATGTGATTCCCTTGATTGGGCGTCGACTGTTGTAATATTCTTCTTTCCTCGGTGTCCCTATGTCTTTGTATTCTTTCCTTCGCTAGCCGAAG
The DNA here is from genome assembly GCF_902500255.1 of Thalassophryne amazonica. Classification (NCBI taxonomy): domain Eukaryota; kingdom Metazoa; phylum Chordata; class Actinopteri; order Batrachoidiformes; family Batrachoididae; genus Thalassophryne; species Thalassophryne amazonica. Next base: position 79,027,079 of record NC_047111.1, on the reverse strand, counting down.
TTGCTCAGCTAGTTCTTCATTATCTCTTCTGGCCAGATCCAGTGTGTCACAGAAGCTCTTGTGCCACTCTTCGGAGCCTCTATAGCCTGTGAAGGTCCAGTCGGCTGACTTATGGTGGGAGGGGACGGTTTTCAGTGGACCTCGATGTGCAGGCGGAGCCTTCAGGTCTCTCTCTTTATCCTCGTCTGCCTCCGTGTCACTGTTATTTGTGGCCCCCCCTGCTGGTCGTGGTGTGCGACCACTTACTTTCGGACTTGGAGACCTTGTATGATCCATTTGACAGACTGAGGACCTGTCTCCTTGTGGCTCTCGAGCTTTTAGTGTCAGTGTGAATTTGCCCTCCACATCCATGCCTTGGTCCTCTTCACGAGTTCCTAATACAAATTGTCCAGCTGTCTTTCCCATATCATGACGTTTATATGGGGGTGGCTCTGCTTCCCAGCTCGGTGCACTGGCTTTAGTCTCTTTGGATCTTTCCTCTGTCATTTTTTCTCTTTTCTGCTGTAGCCTCTGTGCTTCCTGCTTGAACAAGGCTAAAACTTCTTTTTCTTCAGTGCGTTTTTTGTTGTTTTTTACGTTCTTCTGCTGATCTTTAATTTCTTTTTTCTGTATTTCTACCGCAACTGCTTCACACATCACCGGATCAAATGATCCCACCAAGGCCATTGCCTGCCCCCATGTGACCTTTTGTGCCACTTTCTCATACATTGGTTGGCCTTAGTGCGTTTTCCTGGATATTTTCTTAGTACTAAGTCTAGCGGGGTACTTTCCCGACCTTGACCTTGAGAGTTACCCATGTAACCCTGACAAACGCTATGTGAGGTGTTTCTATGGTGTTCTGGTAGTCCCTCAGGGGCTGTCCTGATCCAGACCAATAACTTGCTGGCTGTAACACCTGTTTTGTATTTTAAACCCTTAAAAGGATTAAATTTCCAACTGCTATGCCCGTCTTCTTTTTCTTTAACTAAATATGAAAATTTACCTGTTTCCCACCGAACCCTCCTTGGGACCACAGTCAGAGTCAACCTAGGAAACAGTTCTTCACCTGGATCGGTTGGTAGTGTTACTAAATGATTTAATGGTATGCTAAGTTCTTTATTAGGGTCAGCACAAAGCAGCTCCAGCCACGGGGTTAAACCCTGATGCCACAGACGTCTTATCAGCAGCTCCCAATTAATTAGAGGGAATTGTTCTTTCTTTTGCTTCAGATTGATTACCTTAGTAATCTGCCATAATTTCTGATTGATCTCTTGTTCGTCCTGCCAATGTTCTGCTCCTACCCTGTCAAAATAGGGTCCTTTCCAGCCAAAAATGTGTCCTGATTCCCTGGGTTTCGATGTCTCCGTCAGTCAAGTAATGTTCTGGGAGTATTATTTCATCATCACTTAAGTCTCCCATCAAAGACTGTCCCAAGCATTGATCAGTCTGTCAGCTTTTTCACTATAATCTAAGCTTTAACTCTTTTGATTTATAACCAACTTTATTTATTTAATCCTCTTACAACCCTAACACCTCCTAATGTCTTTGCTCCCGACTTTCTATTTCCCTTCTAATTTTTATTTTATTTTATTTTTTATTTTTTATTTTTTTTAACTTTCTGCTTCTCGTCTTTTTCTGCTATGTTTGTTTATTAGTTTTCTCTCTTTGAAATAATATCTACCTTCTCTGTATTTACATAGCACTCTTCTCCTGTCTTTTTCTTCACTGCCTCTGTTTCACACTTTCCTCTCTGCCTGTCATGCACCTCCCAAGTCCTCCTGTTGGGTCTAAATACCTCCCCCTCGTACTCTTTCACATTAATCTTGTATGTCAGCCAGCCTGCAAGTTCTCACAGCTTTACACAGATTACTCTCCACTCTCCCACACACCAATCTTCAAAAGCTTTATACACAAAAATTATTAAAAACAACTTTCTATATATCTCTATCTAGACTTCTGCCACTTTTCACTCCGCGGCTTTAAACAACCTTTTTATTCACTTAACACCAATGTGTTCTGTTTAAGCATGTATCTCTTCTTCACGTTAGACAGCTTCTCCGGCGCTGTCAGCAACTTCATATATTACTTTTTTCAAGCCCTCTTTGAGCGTACAATATTTCATTTACTTCTACGCCTTACCGCGCCTCGCGTGCGTATCCTGTGCTTAATATATTATTTTTCACCAGCTCCTTTCTGAGCATACAATATTTCATTTACTTCTACGCCTTACCGCGCCTCGCGTGCGTATCCTGTGCTTTTCTGCACTTTCTTCTACCTTTTTTCTTCACTTACTGAGCTCCTCGTGAGCTTAATGTGCCTTTGCACTGAAAATACTCTTTTTCTTTTCTTATAAAAAACTCATATTACTGTGTACTTAATTACTTATTCTTCTCCCACGCCCCACAAGCGTGTATCTGGTGCCTTACTGCACTATTTTCTGCTTCATTAATTCTCATGTATTCTGCACTAACTCTTCATTTATTTTTTTTATTTTTTTTATAGTTTTTCTCTTTTCTTAAAAAATGACGTCCTTTATTGAGCTCTTTTACTTACTGTCAGCGGTGCCACTTTGCACTTTTAAATCTCTTTATCACGTACGGTATTTCTACTGCGCCCCCTCAGGCGCTTATCTTGTGCTTCCTCTGCACGTATTCTCTGTTAAACTCTTTTTCTCACTTATTTCACTTCAGTCTCTGTTAAACTCTTTAAATAACCTTGTATTACCTTGTATCTATTTGTCAGTATACTCCCCTAAATTAACCCCTACAGCGCATGCTATCAGCCGGCACGTTAGTAACGAATTTCAACACCAATTATTCTCCAAGCATTCAGGTTAGTTCTTCACGCACTCTTTTTCCGCACCAGAGTTCATGAACATTCCTGACCTTTCACTCACATAGACATTCTTTTTCCCGGGAACACACACACCTTCTGAGCATTTTATCTACAAGGCCTGATAATTTTCAATCTTATCTTTTTTAGTCTCTTATCAATTTTCTTAGTCCAGGTTCTTTTGGGTAAGAGGCAATTAAAAAATATCACCTGTCAACTTGGGCGGAAATCCCGACTCACTCCTCCAGATCGTGCAGAAATTATAAAAGGTTTCTGCTTACCTTTTAGTCGTGATCACTGTTATTTACGGTCTGGAGGGATGAGCTGGACTGCCCCAGGCTGCCGGAATGCCCCTGGACCCTCCTGAAGCTGGCTCGCCAAGTTCTGTCGCGGCTCGTCTTTAGTCTTCTCAGGATGTCGTCTTTTAGATAACACAAACTAATTGCAAGTGATATGCTAGAAAATGACACAACACTTTAGACTAATTCAGCCTTAAGCAAGATAAAATGCACAGAGTTTTTAAGTTTATTTAAGCCTTCGACACAAAGCTTAGACAAACTGAGTCCTCTAGAGAGACTGAATATGACAACCGCGCTCGTCTATTTATTGGAGACCCGCGGGCATCGCTCCTCCTTCAACTTTTTTATTTATTTCATTCCTAAGACATGGTTTTCTATTGGAAGCGTCCTCTAGTGAACCCTAAGCAGGTGTTAGGCCATTATTTCAATGTGACAAACGCTCCCATTAAAACATGAAGGATTTACAACTGATTTTTTTAAAAGACCTTCAGCCACAGGTGCAGCTGGCCTGAGGCCCCCTCCGCACGTGGCCTCAGCCACACGTGCAGCTGGCCTGAGGCCCCCGCACGTGGCCTGCGGGAAAGCACCTAAAAGGCCTTGGAAAGCCCCTGACAGACTAAATGACTAATAGAGCCCTTTTTTTGGGTTGAACACCTGCTAGTTCAACCAGAGGACATACAGTTCGGATCAGGACACTTGATAGTTCATCACAGTTCAAATATGGACCTAAAAATTCTTCTACACTGGCTTTTGAACTTTGCGCTGGTAACAATCTGTATGGTCTTTTTGCTCTTTTGTCCGTAGAACACGACGTCCATGATTTCCAAAAACAGTTTGAAATGTGGACTCATCAGACCACAGCCCTCTTTTCCACTTTGCGCCTGTCCATTTCAAATGAGCTCGGGCCCAGAGAAGGCGGCGGCATTTCTGGATGATGTTGATGTATGGCTTTCACTTTGCATGGTAGAGTTTTAACTTGCACTTTTAGATGTAGCAAAGAACTGTGTTAACCGACAATGATTTTCTGAAGTGTTCCTGAGCCCACGTGATAAGATCCTTTACACAATGATGTCGGTTTTTAATGCAGTGCCGCCTGAGGGATCGAAGGTCACGGGCATTCAATGTTGGTTTTCGGCCTTGCCGCTTACGTGTAGAAAGTTCTCCAGATTCTCTGAATCTTCTAATTATATTATGGACTGTAGATGATGGAATCCCAAAATTCCTTGCAATTGAACATTGAGAAACATTGTTCTTAAACTGTTGGACTATTTTTCACCCAGTTGTTCATTAAGTGGTGATCCTCGCCCCATCTTTGCCTGTGAACAGCTGAGCGTTTTGGGGATGGTCCTTTTATACTCAATCATGACACTCACCTGTTTCTAATTAACCTGTTCACCTGTGGAATGTTCCAAACAGGTGTTTTTTGAGCATTCATCAACTTTCCCAGTCTTTTGTTGCCACTGTCCCAGCTTTTTTGAGATATGTTGCAGGCATCCATTTCAAAATGAGCAAATATTTGCACCAAAACAAAAAAGTCTGTCAGTTTGAACATTAAATATCTTGTCTTTGTGGTGTATTCAGTTGAATATAGGTTGAAGAGGATTTGCAAATCATTGTATTCTGTTTTTATTTACATTTCACACAATGTCCCAACTTCATTAGAATTGGCATTGAGCTTTATTGCCAGTTTTCTTCAGACAAGTTAGAGGATGGATACATGAACAAGTCACTGAATATGTCTTGAACTTTATTTACATCAGTTATGAAGAAATACAAACAGTATGGCACTCTATGGTAAATCTGTATGGAGTCGACAGTTCTCAAAAATTGAGTGACTGTGCAAGAAGGAGAACAGTGAGGAAAGACACTCAGACAACACAGAAGAGGTTATAGACTTCTCTGGCCGTGATTGAAGAAATTGTGCACAGTGCAAGTTTTGCATTTTGCATCACTGGTAATGATGAAGTGGTATAGAGGAGGACATATTCAGTGACTTAGAAATTTTCATGTATCTACCCCCTGACTCGTCTGAAGCAAACTGTTAATAAAGCTGATTGTTTACATGTATTATACCAAAGGGGCCCATTACTTATGTAATCATTATCTTGGCTTTTCTTTTTTTTTCTTTCTTTTTTTTTTATTAATTCATATCAAATTGTAGAGATTTGTCTTCAGCTTGAGTTTAAGGAACATAATTTTCCAAGTTTTTATATTGAGAAACCTGGTTTACTTTTTGTATCTGAAATGGCATAAATAAATAAAAATGCATGAAATACCAAGGAGCCAAATACTTTTGCAAGCCACTGTAATCCAGTTTATCTTGTTTCCTGACCAGAAATTCCTGCTGTGACTTTTCCCCCCAGAATTCACAGATGAATAACTATCTTTAAAACTTTGGTGATGTCATGCAAGATTTGTTTGGTGACAATTTGACATTGTAATGAATACTATAGCAACAATTGGGCTTGTTTCACTAAATGATTTTGTGTCTTTACTGTTTATTCAGTCATCATGTGAGAATGTTTGTTCATTTAAAAAAGTGAAATCAGTGTAGCCATTTTAATCCTTTCTTTATAAATGTATTTTTTCAGGGAAAAGAACTTTCATTTGGGGATGATCTGTGGCCTGATCTCCACCAAGAGCTGAAAATAACTGAACCTGAAATTGACATACTGGATGAACCTTTTAAACCTGTATTTTGCTCCAAAAGCCCTTGTGAGGACACAAAGTTAACAGCTGATGTAAAGTCCAAAAGAAGCCGCAGTTCTCCTTCTTTGACGTTGTTATGTCGGGAGCAAGCTTCAAATATCTCTCAGAGAGATCATCTTATTAACACTGGATCTGACTTTGGAAAGAAACAGTCATCAGAGTCAGACATCCTGTTTTCCCTGCACGACAACTTTGACCTACATTTTGGTGACATTGTGAAATATCCCCAATCTAAAAAGACACTGGATGAAAAAGAGAAGCTCCATCCAAAGATCACACCGCTGAGTAAAGATGACTCAACTGACAGCAGGCATTGGGAGCCTCCCACTTTTGATGAAGTTAATAATCCTGTGATGAAAGATGGTCCAACTGTTACTGACATTTCAGCTGCAAGGGATGCCATCAAAAACTCTGACCAACATGAAAACCCTCAAAAAGATAAGAACATCTCCTCTGTTGGTGCAAAGAAAAGTGTAAGTGCTGAGTTGGAAGGTATTCAGAGACTATCAGTATGTTTGGAGGAGAGACATAACACCCCAGAGCCGCCAAATGATGACGACGACGAGTGTGGAAGAAACCTAGAAGAGCTGGACTTGGTGGAACCTTGGGAGGAACTTAGCTCCACCAAACAGTGGGTGACGAGTCCTCTGCACTCACCTGAAGTGGAGGAATTGTTGGAGCAGCTGTCATCCCCTTGTGCTGAAGAAGAACCGCTAACCTCAGAGAAAGCAAAGATTTCATGTCCATTTGATAAGAGCAAAGAGACGAGTAAAGCATCTCTCGGTAATAGCGCTGAATACTTTTCTGGAGACGTCCCTCAAACTTCAAGTAGCAAGTCAGACCCCAAATGGATGTGTGCACCATCGCTACCTGCACGGATCAAGATGACAAACAATAATGTTGCACAACCTCACACAGGAAAACAGAAGAACACAGTTTCATCTCAGAGGATTTACCGACAAATGTCACATGATGCAGCTGTGTCTGAGAAAAAACAGGATGATGGTTTTTCCAAGCATAGACCGTGTTCACTAAATTTGGACTTTGGACATCGATGTATTAGAGACATTTCAAATCAGCAAAACCATAATTCGTCTGATCTTGCGTCTTGTCAAAGGGGATTACTGACCTCATCTGGAAATGTTAACAACGGGCTGCCGTCAGAGCTGGAACTATTTTTGACTGATCGCCAGGCGCCTCTACGTCGAAACTCAGCCCCAGTCAGCGTGTCATCAGTCCGAACGGCCTTTATGATAAAGACGTGCCAGGCCAAAGCTGTGCCTGTCGTTCCCCCAAAGGTACAGTACAGTCAAATACCCCAGTTTGACATAGTGACTGAACGAGAAAAAGAATACCCTAAAACGAACACGCCAAAAAGCACCGCCATGCCTGAGCAGATGTCAGATCTAAAGGAGGAGCTGGAGAATAAGGAGCCGACATCCAAATGCCAAATGCACCCCACTGTTGAGAAACCTGCAGAGTCTATGAAGAGTGCAGAACTCTCAGTCATAACAAGGAAAAACACTCCCAATCTAGATGTGATCACCGATTGTCAACGGCCAAACAGATCCAGCGTGTTGCAAAGACCATCCTTTAGGAACAGGCAGAGACCTCAGAGTCTGATTCTGCTTAGCCCACCTTTCCCCATCATGGACTACCCACATTCAGGAGATGATAGCAAACTCCTGCCATCCATCAAGACCCTTAATGACACATCGGCAATGAACGTCTTTTCTAAAGACCTGGCGGATGGAATCAGGACAGCAGAGGGAACACCTCCAAACAAAATGACAATCCCAAAAAGCGGGCAGAGACTGGAAACGTCAACCAGCTGCTTCTACCAGCCACAGAGAAGGTCGATGGTTTTTGACAGCAAGAGCCACAGGCAGATCGAGTGACTGGATGTCCAAACACTGTGTAAATCAACGACACATTATAGTGAAACTTTGCTGTGGAAAATAAGAAAATGAAGAGATTATGATAACGTATTTGTTAAAATTCAAGAATTTCTTTCAGTAGACTGTAGATTGTTACAACTCTGACCCATGAAGTATAGTAGAAATCATTTGGGAAACACATAGACCTACAGCTGATACCATTTTTCCACATTTGATGAGTGCCAGTGCTGGAGCCAAATTTCCACCACAAACACACATGTCCCGTGACAGAAAAATGGTTCCTGTGCTACTTTTCTTACTTTTCATTTTTTTGTTTTGTTTTGTTTTTTTGGTTTTTTTTGCTTTTTGCTTCAGTAACTTGTTGGTCTTGAGTCTGTAAACTGTGCCAATGCAGATCAAGAAAGACAAGACAAGACGTTTACATGATGCCTTGAAATAATTGGCAGCAACAAAATTTATTGTACTTTGTCAAAATGTAAAATCCCACATTACTGGCAGTGTGGTGCCAAAAGGAATAAGTAAACGATAAAAACTTTATCGCACAAAGAAGAAAACAAAAATCGATGTATTTCACAGAAAAAACATTAGTGATTTTAAAACATTTCACAAAAATTTCATGGCTGATTTCAACTCTGAAAGGCTTATTTTAACACTCTTTGTTACACCTTGCAGAGTTGGACTTCTTTACTCAAAGTTAATCATATCATTGCTGGTTCAATGCTACGAAAGTGCTGCTGCTGCTTCAAAACCAAAAGGTTCTAAGTTCAAACCCAGCCTGAAGCTTTTGTCTGTGATATTCCTATAAACAGTGCCCAATCACATTTATAGATCTCTTAAAGTACTTAGTGTTGAGAATACATGTCAGAAAGTAATAATACTTGGCATAAAGTACACTGTAAACCCAAACAAGCTGGCAGAACTAAAAAATACTGGGGTAATCAGTTGCCACAATATTTTTTAGTTCATAAAATTAAAGCCAACTGTTCCCAGAACTTAAAAGTTTTGATTATATGCTACTTGTACCTCATGGTTACAATTACATTAAAGTGTTCATTAAGTCCCTTCAGCTGCTCCCTTGCTTTTCACTCAGGGTCACCACAGCAGATCAGAGGTTGATTTGCATGTTGAGTTGACACAAGTTTAACACCAACATACAGAAATGTGGCAGGGGTGGGGTTTGAACCAGAAACCTTCTGTACCAAAGCCAAGCCCACTAACCACTAGGTCACCACCCCTGCTAAAGTGCTCACTAAGTCAACTCATATATTTCCATATATAATTACTTAATTCTTTTAAGTTGTGCTTAAATTATACTTTCAAGTTTTGCTTACTTAATATAAATTAGTTCAAGTCAATCAAAAATTCAGAGTTTAATTTACTCAAAAAGCAAGACCATGTTACACAAACTTGAAATATTTAAGTAAGTAGAAAGTTTTCATAAAACTTTGAGTTTACACTACTTAATCTTTTGAATTAATTTGAACATTCAGGTTTAGAGTGTAGCACTGTGTGTGTGTGTGTGTGTGTGTGTGTGTGTGTGTGTGTGTGTGTGTGTGTGTGTGTGTGTGTGTGTGTGTGTGTGTGTGTGTGTGTGTGTCAGAAAGTTAACAGTACTGAAATGTAAGCTGAAATCAGAATTTTTGAGAATTAGATAATGTCAGAAATATTAATTTTTCATGTTAACTCTGAGGATTTCGTTGTGTAAAACAGAGTAAATATTTGTGGGGATCAGAGGTGTCAAGTAACGAAGTACAAATACTTCGTTACTGTACTTAAGTACACTTTTTAGGTATCTATACTTTACTCCATTACTTATTTTTCTGCCTACTTCTTACTTCTACTCATTACATTTTCACATAAGTATCTGTACTTTCTATTCCTTACATTTTTAAAACAAAGAGCCTCGTTACTCTTGGCTTCAGTTTAATGTTTATATATATATATATTTCACATCATGTGCGTCTGTAATCAACTTTTCTGCAGCGCGGCTTTGCTTTGAACCGTGAACCAATTGAAGCAGTGGTTCGCAGATTGAAGCAATGCTTCGACCATTGCTTCGTTTATTCTTTCTTTCTTTCGCTTAATTTTCCCCCGCTAAAACCCTAAAGAGCATACTTCTGTGAGTATTATTTACCTTTTCTATGTTAAACCGACCTGTTATGGTCTTCTGAAACAGTTGATGGATGTATTTTATAACTTAAAAACGGGAGCGACGCTAATGCGTTAGCATGTCTATGGCATTTTCAATGTTAAAAGTTAGCATTAAGCAATTGCAGCTCTCATCACGTTCGGGTGCATTTGTTTTCAAATTGTAATATTTCTTAAATTTATTTTTGTTTATATATTAATAATCTAATGATTATTATATACAATTCTAGAGAAAGAGGCAAAAAGAACCTGAATAGAAACACAACAGAAAATATAAAAGCAACTAACAAAGCACATACATACATACATACATACATAAATAAATGTTTCCTGTGAACACCTAGTGATTCTTACGCCTCCACTTCATCCCTGTCTTATTTAATGAGTTTGTTTCGGTCAAACCATATTTTCATTGTGTTAATTTCTTCAGTGATTTCCTCCAGAATTATCTGCCAAACTAGAAAACTGCTGCATCCTAGTAAGAGCAGAATACTACTGGAATGAATTTGAATAAGGAAAGTTGTGTTTTTTTGTTTTTTTTCCTTCACTAAATGGATGCTGCTCTCGCTGCAGTTTGTCTGGAATAGTCCCAGATTGCATTTCAGAGCTTCTAGAATTGAAACATTTTCGTGCAGGTGGTGTTGGGGGGTAATTTGGGGTTTTGGGTCTTGGGCCACATGTAGAATGAATCAGTTTTTAAATTAAGATTTCAATTCATATAGTGGCATCTACCTTTTTTTTTTTTTTTTTTTTTTTTTTTAAAGGTTACTTTATACTTTTATACTTTAAGTAGGTTTTGGAGCACATACTTTTTCACTTTTACTTGAGTAAAGAGGTCAAGTTGATACTTCAACTTTTACCAGAGTGTTTTTAAACTGCAGTATCTATACTTCTACTTAAGTAACAAATGTGTGTACTTTTGACACCACTGGTGGGGATTGAGTTAACAGATCACAGTTTTTGGGAGGTCTTTAAAGCTGACATGAATGAAAGGCACAGATCAGTTCTTAAGAAAGCACAGCTGAAATGTGGCTCCAGCACTCACATTTTTTTCACTTTTCCCACCTACATTGTCCTATCTAGTCAGGGATTCAAACCTATAGAATTTTCTGTCCATTACGTGGTTTCTCTAATCTTTAACAAAGTAAAAGCACAAAGTTGTTGAATTCAAAACTGATTTGAAATGTATTTTCATGTCTGACTTCAAATTGATCTGGGACTAGAAATCACGGCCTTCCTGGTCACATGCAGTATTTGGTACTTAAAGCTACAGTGTGTAGGATTTAGGGGTGATTATTAGCACAAATATAATATAGCATTCAGTTATCTACACTCTAAAAAAGGAACCACTGTCTCAACAAGAAAAATTGATGTAACAATTTCCATAGATTTTTTTTAAAGTTATTTCAACTCAGTTATTTCAACTTTCAACTAAGTTGATGCCACAAGACTTCTCTAGTTAAGTTGAAATAATTTTAGTTAAGCTGCTCATTGCACATGCAAAAGAATAAACTCATTGTAAACTGTTGTAAACTCCACAGCTGCGTGCCAGCGTGCAAAGAAAATTTTTAAATGTTCAAAATTTCAGGCACGCATAAATTTAGTGCCACTTGCGTGAACTAGTCATGAACATTACACAACCTATTTGCAAACACTGCTTGTCAATTTGTGTCATTGCATGCAGGGCCTCGCACAGTTTATGTGCAGTTTACAAAAGTTTATTATGAGTTTATTGCCAATGAGTAAACTCATCATAAATGCAATCCAGTCTCACAAGTTTTTTTTTGTGCTCCCATCACGAAATGATGCAAATTTTTGTGACGGGGATTTTTTATATCTTACTATTACTAACCCTAGCCCTCACCTAACCCAAACCATAACCTATCTTTACTCTTTCCCCTAACCCTAACCATAATTCCCCCCGTCCCCGCTGCATCACTTTTAATTTTGTGCAACGTCACAGAATGTATTAGAACAAATTCATGTTCCCCTTATGAAAATTTTGCACTTTTCGTGGCAGTATTATGAACCAATAGATTAACCTATATTTTGTGATGCTGAATCACAACATGCCGTGAGATATGGTAAACACAATATTGCGTGCCAGTGCAGGGATCAAATTTGTGCAAGTGTCAAGGTGGCTTAACTCCTTCACACTGTATAGCTTTAAAGTGTAAAGCTGCTCTCCATAACACATGTAACTTTTCTGTCAAGATAAGAAACCTCACCAGAAAATACACTAAACATTCAGAGAGATGTTTTAATATGACCTGACATCAGAGTTTTATTTTGTAAAAAAAAAAAAAAAAAAAAAAAGATAGAAATGATCTTGTGCTGGTAATTGCCTTTGTCATACGAAAATCTGTTGTATTTTAAAGTACAGTCCACAGCTGCAGTTCCATGTTCTGTCAGATTATTCTTCTGAAGTAATGAATTTATCCTTAAATATAATAAGTTTGAAACCAGAACTTGTAAAGATTATCAAAGATGGATTAAATAAATGATTTATGATTATATGCATTTGATTATATATTTTGCATATTACAGGATCTTTTAAGATGTATCTATTTATTCCTTTAACAATATTCACATCCTTTAAAGTCAACTTGATTCTTATACAATATGTAGTTGTTTGCTTTGTAATGTGCTGATGTCAGTGTGATTTTTATTTTTGTGTTTCAACTGAACTTTCAGTCACAGCATTTAGCCACAGACTGACTTTCATACTTTCATTCATGTGTATATTTATTTTTGGTAAATGATTTTTAATATTTTTCCCCCCTTTAGGAGGTGTATTTGTGTGTGGGGGGGAGGGGGGGTGATTGGGGGGAGGCATGTTTATTGAGGAAGAAGAAACCAAAAATGGAAAAAAGATAAACTTTCTTTATGCTGCATTCATTTTATTTAAGAGTCTTGGTGCTTTCAGTCAAAAACAGCTGAAAAAAAAATTTTTTTCCTTTACATTTTGAAGAATTGGGATCTGGTGTCATTACACAGATACGTGCAACTTGCATTAGATGAATGACTGCAATGATTTATTCAAAGATGAATAATGATGAGTCAGTGCTTATATATACATAGAATTTTTTTATTTTTATTTTTTACTTTGTATTATTGAAAGAAAGAATGATTGACTGAACGGTCTGTATTCACAGGAATAACTCCTGAATTGAGATGTTTTGCTACAATGAGATGATGTGACACCTGATGGAGTTTCAATAAAACTCCTGAGGAATTTTGTTACAATAAAAAAGATTTGAATATACAAGTCAGTGTGGGTCTGTTACCATAATGCGATGCACAAAGTCAAGTAGTGAAATTCAGTCTGGGATCCAATTTGAGCAAAACTAAAATGTAACTTTCTTAAAAGTTTTGTTAAAATAAAAAAGTAAATTAATAAAAAAAAAACTCCCCAAAATGTCAAATATCAGTAAGTATGCAGTACTGTTTGAATATGTTTTCCAGATTCTTTACATTTTTTTTACACAAAATTCCTTCACAAGAGATGAAGCAATTTTAGACAACATAAATCAAACTTCTAAGTTTAAATAACATGTCCTGTGGTAGCCACTATAAGTGCTAAGTTGTCAAAACAAATAGACATAAGTCTCACACAGGCCCTGAGACCCACTGGTACCTTTGCTTATCCCTGAGCATATTAGAGTTTGGTGCTACATTTCCACTTAAAGCTAGAATACTGGCAATCTTCAATAGATAAAGTATAGTCTGAATCGTAATATATATAAACTACATCATATTTAGAACCCATTAAAATTTGGGGGGAATTTTTAATTCGTGGGAACATACTGTACGAGGTCTATTAGAAAAGTATCCGACCTTATTATTTTTTTCAAAAACCATATGGATTTGAATCACGTGTGATTACATCAGACATGCTTGAACCCTCGTGGGCATGCGAAAGTTTTTTCACGCCTGTCGGTTACGTCATTCGCCTGTGGGCAGTCTTTGAGTGAGGAGTCGCCCACTCTCTCGTCGTTTTTTCATTGTTTAGGAATGGCTCAGAGACTGCTGGTTTGTTTGATCAAAATTTTTTCAAAACTGTAAGGCACAACTGAGTGGACACCATTCGATAAATTCAGCTGGTTTTCGGTAAAAATTTTAACGGCTGATGAGAGATTTTGGTCTGGTAGTGTCGCCATAAGGACGGCCCACGGCGCCTGACGGCGATCTGCGCTTCGAGGTGGCGGCGTCTCGCCGTTTCAAGTTGAAAACTTCCACATTTCAGGATCTGTTGACCCAGTAAGTCGTCAGAGAACAGAGAACTTTCAGAAGAAGTCGGCATGAGGAGTTTATTCTCTTGCTCAAGCTCTTGCTTGCCTCTACTGGTGGTTGGCTCTCACTGCGGTATTGTATCACTTCCTGTTCCGGAGCACAGCGGTGTTTTGCTGCATCTGTTAGCTGTTTAATCTGTGCAGTTAGATTGATCTAGTTACCTAGATAACGATTTGCTTCACAGTGTAATCTTCACGTTCCTTAACTAAAGCACTCCCTCTGCTGAATCACCTCTAAATTATTTACACATTATTCACTTTGTGTGTTTTTAGGAATCCGCTAGCTTAGCGTAGCTACTAGCTCTTAGCCGATTTAGCATGGCGGCTTCTCCTGTCTCTCCTGCACTTTTCTGCTCTGGGTGTGAAATGTTTAGTTATTCCTCGGCCTCCTTTAGCAGTAATGGTACTTGTAATAAGTGTAGCTTATTCGTAGCTTTGGAGGCCAGGCTGGGCGAATTGGAGACTCGGCTCCGCACAGTGGAAAATTCTACAGCTAGCCAGGCCCCTGTAGTCGGTGCGGACCAAGGTAGCTTAGCCGCCGTTAGTTTCCCTCTGGCAGATCCTGAGCAGCCGGGAAAGCAGGCCAACTGGGTGACTGTGAGGAGGAAGCGTAGTCCTAAACAGAAGCCCCGTTTACACCGCCAACCCGTTCACATCTCTAACCATTTTTCCCCACTCGGCGACACACCCGCTGAGGATCAAGCTCTGGTTATTGGCGACTCTGTTTTGAGAAATGTGAAGTTAGCGACACCAGCAACCATAGTCAATTGTCTTCCGGGGGCCAGAGCAGGGGACATTGAAGGAAATTTGAAACTGCTGGCTAAGGCTAAGCGTAAATTTGGTAAGATTGTAATTCACGTCGGCAGTAATGACACCTGGTTACGCCAATCGGAGGTCACTAAAATTAACATTGAATCGGTGTGTAACTTTGCAAAAACAATGTCGGACTCTGTAGTTTTCTCTGGGACCCTCCCCAATCGGACCGAGAGTGACATGTTTAACCGCGTGTTCTCCTTGAATTGCTGGCTGTCTGAGTGGTGTCCAAAAAATGAGGTGGGCTTCATAGATAATTGGCAAAGCTTCAGGGGAAAACCTGGTCTTGTTAGGAGAGACGGCATCCATCCCACTTTGGATGGAGCAGCTCTCATTTCTAGAAATCTGGCCAATTTTCTTAAATCCTCCAAACCGTGACTATCCAGGGTTGGGACCAGGAAGCAGAGTTGTAGTCTTACACACCTCTCTGCAGCTTCTCTCCCCCTGCCATCCCCTCATTACCCCATTCCTGTAGAGACGGTGCCTGCTCCCAGACCACCAATAACCAGCAAAAATCTATTTAAGCATAAAAATTCAAAAACAAAAAATAATATAGCACCTTCAACTGCACCACAGACTAAAACAGTTAAATGTGGTCTATTAAACATTAGGTCTCTCTAAGTCCCTGTTAGTAAATGATATAATAATTGATCAACATATTGATTTATTCTGCCTTACAGAAACCTGGTTACAGCAGGATGAATATGTTAGTTTAAATGAGTCAACACCCCAGAGTCACACTAACTGCCAGAACGCTCGTAGCACGGGCCGAGGCGGAGGATTAGCAGCAATCTTCCATTCCAGCTTATTAATTAATCAAAAACCCAGACAGAGCTTTAATTCATTTGAAAGCTTGACTCTTAGTCTTGTCCATCCAAATTGGAAGTCCCAAAAACCAGTTTTATTTGTTGTTATCTATCGTCCTCCTGGTCGTTACTGTGAGTTTCTCTGTGAATTTTCAGACCTTTTGTCTGACTTAGTGCTTAGCTCAGATAAGATAATTATAGTGGGCGATTTTAACATCCACACAGATGCTGAGAATGACAGCCTCAACACTGCATTTAATCTATTATTAGACTCAATTGGCTTTGCTCAAAATGTAAATGAGTCCACCCACAACTTTAATCATATCTTAGATCTTGTTCTGACTTATGGTATGGAAATTGAAGACTTAACAGTATTCCCTGAAAACTCCCTTCTGTCTGATCATTTCTTAATAACATTTACATTTACTCTGATGGACTACCCAGCAGTGGGGAATAAGTTTCATTACACTAGAAGTCTTTCAGAAAGCACTGTAACTAGGTTTAAGGATATGATTCCTTCTTTATGTTCTCTAATACCATATACCAACACAGTGCAGAGTAGCTACCTAAACTCTGTAAGTGAGATAGAGTATCTCGTCAATAGTTTTACATCCTCATTGAAGACAACTTTGGATGCTGTAGCTCCTCTGAAAAAGAGAGCTTTAAATCAGAAGTGCCTGACTCCGTGGTATAACTCACAAACTCGCAGCTTAAAGCAGATAACCCGTAAATTGGAGAGGAAACGGCATCTCACTAATTTAGAAGATCTTCACTTAGCCTGGAAAAAGAGTCTGTTGCTCTATAAAAAAGCCCTCTGTAAAGCTAGGACATCTTACTACTCATCACTAATTGAAGAAAATAAGAACAACCCCAGGTTTCTTTTCAGCACTGTAGCCAGGCTGACAAAGAGTCAGAGCTCTATTGAGCCGAGTATTCCTTTAACTTTAACTAGTAATGACTTCATGACTTTATTTGCTAATAAAAGTTTAACTATTAGAGAAAAAAATTACTCATAACCATCCCAAAGACGTATCGTTATCTTTGGCTTCGTTCAGTGATGCCGGTATTTGGTTAGACTCTTTCTCTCAGATTGTTCTGTCTGAGTTATTTTCATTAGTTACTTCATCCAAACCATCAACATGTCTATTAGACCCCATTCCTACCAGGCTGCTCAAGGAAGCCCTACCATTATTTAATGCTTCGATCTTAAATATGATCAATCTATCTTTATTAGTTGGCTATGTACCACAGGCTTTTAAGGTGGCAGTAATTAAACCATTACTTAAAAAGCCATCACTTGACCCAGCTATCTTAGCTAATTATAGGCCAATCTCCAACCTTCCTTTTCTCTCAAAAATTCTTGAAAGGGTAGTTGTAAAACAGCTAAGTGATCATCTGCAGAGGAATGGTCTATTTGAAGAGTTTCAGTCAGGTTTTAGAATTCATCATAGTACAGAAACAGCATTAGTGAAGGTTGCAAATGATCTTCTTATGGCCTCAGACAGTGGACTCATCTCTGTGCTTGTTCTGTTAGACCTCAGTGCTGCTTTTGATACTGTTGACCATAAAATTTTATTACAGAGATTAGAGCATGCCACAGGCATTAAAGGCACTGCGCTGAGGTGGTTTGAATTATATTTATCTAATAGATTACAATTTGTTCATGTAAATGGGGAATCTTCTTCACAGACTAAGGTTAATTATGGAGTTCCACAAGGTTCTGTGCTAGGACCAATTTTATTCACTTTATACATGCTTTCCTTAGGCAGTATTATTAGACGGCATTGCTTAAGTTTTCGTTGTTACGCAGATGATACCCAGCTTTATCTATCCATGAAGCCAGAGGACACACACCAATTAGCTAAACTGCAGGATTGTCTTACAGACATAAAGACATGGATGACCTCTAATTTCCTGCTTTTAAACTCAGATAAAACTGAAGTTATTGTACTTGGCCCCACAAATCTTAGAAACATGGTGTTTAACCAGATCCTTACTCTGGATGGCATTACCCTGACCTCTAGTAATACTGTGAGAAATCTTGGAGTCATTTTTGATCAGGATATGTCATTCAAAGTGCATATTAAACAAATATGTAGGACTGCTTTTTTGCATTTACGCTATATCTCTAAAATTAGACAGGTCTTGTCTCAGAGTGATGCTGAAAAACTAATTCATGCATTTATTTCCTCTAAGCTGGACTATTGTAATTCATTATTATCAGGTTGTCCTAAAAGTTCCCTGAAAAGCCTTCAGTTAATTCAAAATGCTGCAGCTAGAGTACTAACGGGGACTAGAAGGAGAGAGCATATCTCACCCATATTGGCCTCTCTTCATTGGCTTCCTGTTAATTCTAGAATAGAATTTAAAATTCTTCTTCTTACTTATAAGGTTTTGAATAATCAGGTCCCATCTTATCTTAGGGACCTCATAGTACCATATCACCCCAATAGAGTGCTTCGCTCTCAGACTGCAGGCTTACTTGTAGTTCCTAGGGTTTGTAAGAGTAGAATGGGAGGCAGAGCCTTCAGCTTTCAGGCTCCTCTCCTGTGGAACCAGCTCCCAATTCGGATCAGGGAGACAGACACCCTCTCTACTTTTAAGATTAGGCT
The DNA here is from genome assembly GCF_902500255.1 of Thalassophryne amazonica. Taxonomy (NCBI): domain Eukaryota; kingdom Metazoa; phylum Chordata; class Actinopteri; order Batrachoidiformes; family Batrachoididae; genus Thalassophryne; species Thalassophryne amazonica. The sequence goes on along the minus strand of NC_047111.1, from coordinate 79,008,691 downwards.
TAAAACTTTCCTTTTTACTAAAGCTTATAGTTAGGGCTGGATCAGGTGACCCTGAACTATCCCTTAGTTATGCTGCTATAGACTTAGACTGCTGGGGGGTTCCCATGATGCACTGAGTGTTTCTTTCTCTTTTTGCTCTGTATGCACCACTCTGCATTTAATCATTAGTGATTGATCTCTGCTCCCCTCCACAGCATGTCTTTTTCCTGGTTCTCTCCCTCAGCCCCAACCAGTCCCAGCAGAAGACTGCCCCTCCCTGAGCCTGGTTCTGCTGGAGGTTTCTTGCTGTTAAAAGGGAGTTTTTCCTTCCCACTGTCGCCAAGTGCTTGCTCACAGGGGGTCGTTTTGACCGTTGGGGTTTTTACGTAATTATTGTATGGCCTTGCCTTACAATATAAAGCGCCTTGGGGCAACTGTTTGTTGTGATTTGGCGCTATATAAATAAAATTGATGATGATGATGACATTCCATTGTTAACGGACATTTTGTAATGAAAGAACGTGCGGGCAGAGTCGCATGTTGGGCCGGACCCGACCGCGGGGGGTCGCGACAGGAAAAACACCTCTGTTGGAAACCTTAACGGACAAGTTGGAACATGCCCAAGCTGTTAAACAATTTCTCAGTTACTCACTTGTTGAAAGCCATCAAAAGCCGCCTGAATTTTACAAATGGTTTTCAACATGGAGGTGTTTTTCCTGTCGCGGTGCACACAGATTCACCGAGTCGTTATGGAAACGACTCGGCGAATTTGCGCGCACGTCTTTCATTACAAAATGTCCTTAAACAGTGGAATGTCCGCATAAAGTCCTCATGCCGGCCTCTTCTGAATCTTCTCTGTTCTCTCACGACGTCCTGGGTCAACAGAGCCTTAAATTAGGATGATTTCAGCTTGAAACAGGCCGACGACGGCGCCTGGAAGCGCTGCAGGATGTTGCGCTCCGTGGGAAGTCCTTACAGCGACAGAAACACCCCATAATCTCTCATCAGCCGTTAAACTTTTCACCGAAAACCAGCTGAATTTCTCGAATAGTGTCCACTCGGATATTCCTCACAGGTCCAGAAAAAAGTTTGATAAAGCAACGCGCGCCGTCTCGAGCAGCATGTGAAACAAAGGAATTCAGCCGAGAGGGCGGGACCACATCTCACTCAAGGCCTGCTCACAGGCACGCGTGAAAAAACTCATGCATGCGCACGAGGGTTCAAGCATGATTGGTGGAATCGCATGTCAATCAAATCCATATAGTTTTTTTTTTTTTTTTTATAAAACTGCCGGTTAGTTTTATAAGATACCTCGTACATAATTTGAGGGAAATCCATAGCGTATTTCGCCCCAACGAAAGTCAAAACCTGCAGACGAATTCAAGCCGGAAGTGCATCTGTGCTTGCGCAGATGCACTTAATAACTCAGATATTCAGATAATAACAGACTCAGATAATAACCATAACTGGACACTGTCAGACACCAGTCACCAGGAAACTCACCTGTCCAAAAGCAGTGCTGCAAAATCCTTGTGAGTTTGATCGCCAGTCTTCTGTCACAGTTGCTCCCAATGATCTCTCACCGTCATTGATCTTCTCTTTTTCTCTCACTCCAAATGACGTCTTTTCTTCGCACTTTCTGTGTATATCGCCGGTCTTCCTCGCTTTCTTCCACTTCTACTGTCTCTCTCCACCATCTTGCCTTCTTCAGTTTTAAATTTCTATCCCAGCATGCATTGCAGCTGGCGGTGAAACCCCCCATGTGACCTGTGACATCAACCCGATGCCATCCTAGCTTTTGAATTTTTGGCACGTGCCAATAATTCAGAACTTGCTTCGATAGGGATGAATTTTAATCACGTTCAGACTAATATTTTGGGAATCCTTTATATTCACACTAACAAACAAAATTACTTTGGTCCCCGTCAAAATTCTAACAATCGTCTCAATTTCAATATGCTTCCTGGCACTCCAGCTTTAATGGTGCCAGCTTGACTAGACTCTACTCAACTTGTTTTTGGTATCAGGTGCTCCCTTTTCTACCGTTGACTCCAGTCATCATGCCAATCCCTTGGTTGCGAGGAAGATTGTCTCTTGATTGATTCCTAGATGGGATATCCCCATCCAGGGTCAAGCTAGAGATGCCTGTGCATGTCCTTGTTTAACGTGGGAATGTCATTGCACGCCGACAAACACACGTCCCTTGACCGATCCTTAGCCTGGTCTGATGGCTATGAAATCCCAGACGATTGGGGTATGAGGGCCTCCTGCAAACTTCATCCACCTTCACAGCTGTTGGGTTACAAGCCATCACCTCCTCTGCCTGATTTGCCATTGAGGACTCCTTGTTTCACCAGAGCTGTGTTAGTTGTCTCATGTTCAGGGTTGCTGTTGGGCCTTCCTGGTTCCCATAGCGGCCACAGGGCACACAAGGTTCCCACCATATTTCACCACGACAAGCAATCCCCTACTTGATCCCACTGCAGTAACATGTCATAGTGATGCTGCATGCAATTGAAACTGCTGTGACAAAACACCTTCAATATGACATTCAAAAGTAGACCATGGCACAGACTAATCTGCATTATCATACACTAAGACAGCACAACTTTCCTAATGATATTTGAAAAATGAGTTTGTTCGTGTTCCGTCTCATACTACAATGATGCAGTGATAGTGATGATTCTTTTTTTCTGACCAATCAGCAATCTGCAGTTTTCTCATCACTGTTCTGACATTGCCTTAGCTCGCTTGGAGCCACAAACCACAAACAGGACCAGGTATTAGGTTTCAGTTTAGCCAATGGAAAACCAAAAAAAATATAAAAAGACAGAGTCACGTCAAGCGGGTTCCCCTTCCTGGATGGGACACCAGTCCATCGCAGGTTGCTACTCCTGTCAAGGCTGTTAACCATGTGTAGCTAGGTGGACTGGGACAATGCAGATAAAGTCTCTTGTCCAAGGGCACAGCCAGGTAGCATGAAGCAAGCACTCACCTGGAATCAGACCCTGAGATATGTTATTAGTCTAACTCCTGCCCCGCATAGTCACCTACTGCTGTTTGCTTTAGCAGTTTTGGAAAACAATCTTCATACAAAAGGCATTTATTATGCTGTAAAAACATTTCTTAATATCCTTTTTACTATTTTAGCAGTTGCAGACAGTCATCTGCTTTCCAAAGATGTTACTCAATTGAAATGACCAGATGCAGTACTGATAATGTATGTTCATTCATTAATTTTTATACCCGCTTACTGCAAGCAAGGGTCACGAGTGGGCTGGAGCCTATAGAGTTATAGTCACAGAGTGTGAGGCTGACTAGACATGTCAGTCTATGGCTGGGCTGTATCTTCAACAAGAATTTTAAATAGTTGACCCTCCTTACAGGCCTGACAGTCAGGACATAAAGCTGGCCTCTATAAGGAGTGGTGTGTTCAGAGGCCCATGATGCAGCAATGGGCCCCCCTGGAGATGAGCAGGTGCATCCAGTTAGGTGTTGGGATGAACGAAAAGAAGCAGCTCCATTTGAGTACAAAATCAATACTGCAACACGTGATTGACAGTTTTTATTAAACCCAAATAAGATTATTCTTTGTGCATCATGACTAAAACCCAAATTATGCAGAATGTTTGTCCCATTCCATTAGTGGCTTTTATCTCTTCTTTGCCACCAGATGACGCTCCTGCTTCACAGAGTGCGACTCGTGATCTGCGTGAACGAGGCAAGCAAGCCTTCTGTAAAACACGCTGAAAGGTCGTGCACTTCAGGTGCACAAAGTGCTCCATCTGCCCCGCGTGCACTGTGACCCAGGGCTGACATGCACCCAGAACAAGAACATGACGTCCCCATGTCCACACCGAGAGACCAGCGCCGTGGGGCTCCATGTGCCGTGCGTCAAAACAATGGTTGCGCATTGCGCACGGAGACGCTTGGTTTCACAGAAGAAAGTGCATTCTGAGAATAACTTACAATTGGCTTACTACCGAGACAAATAGGGAAAATAATATTTCTAAATTAAACACGCACAGGGACGCACACTTTAGGATCAAAACGAAGTGAAAACCTGCAAAAGAGCAAAACTTCTTTTGTAAAGAGGTCTTATTTGTAATTTGGAATAAACATTGGAATAAATAGATTCAAATCGAAAGTTTCTTTCAACAGCCTCGCGTCGTCTAATTTGCATACTCAAATGTAAATTGACTAATAGGAGCAGTCCAGGTGGTTCCGATTATGGAAAAAAGAAAAGCCTAAAGAAATGTCACATCTAATATTTTAAAACAACCTCTATTCAGAAGCACTCACTTTGGACCAGAGGTGGCGCTTGCAGAGGTCACTTCCATGTGTGCGCACTTCATTATTTCTCAACCTTTGACTCTGCCTGTGTATGGGCCGAGAATTAAAAAGGCGTATTCTCACCACGCTGAAAAAGGGCAAAGCAAAGCGCGGTGCGCGCCTTGAATATTCAATTAGAAGGGGCACCGAGCGAAGTGAAACTATGCGTGCCAGTCGTTCATCTTACATCCGTGATTAGCTGCTAAACAGATTATATACAGCTGAATGGCTTCAAATGTTGCAGCAGAAAACAGATATCCTTACAGCCTGTCCACAGCTCCATAACGAGGAAACATGTTGCACAATCGGTTCAAAAACGCACCGACAGCAGCTGAAGCAAACCACGGAGGCACCTTCAATTGTTTAGTGAAACTGAAAATACATTATTTTATATAGATATATTGGTTGACTTTCATAAATAATCAAAAATCCTTTCAAATAAGTGAGACACTCAGATGTATATATGTTCATAAATATTTTCCTCGAAAATAACTCAAAATAATTGAAAAAATAATTACCAAAATCCTTAATGTCATTGTTTAAAATTGTCTTACATAATTAAAATATGCACTTGGAATTTTAAAAAGCCGCCTTCTCTCAGCTTTTTACATTTCCACTCAGCGTGGTGATCTTAGAGCAGATCTCGTTTATCCTTAAAAAAAAACAGTAAACAAACACGTTATAAATGTGCTAAAGTGTTTAAAGGATTATAAACTATTTTGTTGAATTTGGCAGCTTAACGTGTTACACTTTTACTCATCTGAAATAAATTTAAAGTAGTTGAATGCGCAGTGCCGCGGCAAGCCACGCGGGTCCAAAAAAGAGCTCTCATTGAGAAGCCACGTGTCCGTTCCCAAAGCCTCTCCAACTTAACCACCTCCTTTGTACGACTAACCCACATCGGCAGCGTCCCTCCACATAAAGGGATTTGCAATTTCAAGATATTTCAGCTTAAATGTTTTTGACAGTTCCCTCGCTTTTACTTCGGCTTGGTTATTTTAACTGTGCCAAATGGGTCACCTTGGGTTGCTGTCTGCGCGCAAAGGGCTTTTGCGCGCATTCAGTCTGAATTTTTTCCAACTTTCCTTGACGGGGAAACCAGCTGCTGGTCGTGAAAAGACGGCTTATTAATTGTCCTTTGTCATGCAGAATTGCTTGATTTCTAAAGAAACGTACAAAGGCTCTTTTTCAGGATTCAAGTATTTTGTTTCGTGCGTATTTCAAACCATCGAATCAGCTGCTGCGCCGCGCCGTCTACCAGACTCTCAGGTACTGACTGCCTGCTCCCTTTGTCCCCTTTTAATGCTGTTGTTAATCGTGCAGACTGATTTGTTACAAGCTGTTCTTTTAATCTGATAGATAAGAGACATGTCAAAGAAAAGCCGTAAATAAAAAATTAGCCGGAATAAAGACAAGGGCGAGTCTGCTAGATGGGCGCCTGTTGACTCAAGCGGCTCTCCAGCGTCAGGGGAGCCCTCTACTCAGCTCTGTCAAGGTTACGTCTACAATTCCCTTTTCTTCTTTTTAAAAAGACACCGTAGTCCTTTTTGCTTCAATGAATTGATCGGCACAAAATTAAGAATAAATAAATTGAGCATTTGGAGCACCGAGCGTATAAGCTCCCCCAGGGCGCATACCCTCGGGCTATTGAATGGATAAAGGGCGCTTTGCAGAGGACGTTGTGAGCAAAATGGGACTCTATGGTGCAATTACCAAAATAGTCTAATCCCATATCTTAACATATGCAAATATTAGAGTTTTGTTAAAATGGTTAAGTGAACAATTAAATGAAAGCTTACAAGTGAAACTCCGCATCCAAAAAAGATGGTACGGATAATGTGCAGTGCGCAATTTAAAAACACTTTTTACTTGATTTAAAAATGTCTAGAGATACAGTTCCACTTAAGCAAATTTCATTTAAAGTCCATTCACGTTAATAAATGTAATATTCAGAAGCAAAGCCTCAGTCAGTGAGCTCCCGGAGCTGTGCGTAAAACTGGCCAATAAAAGGATCCGTATACGCTCACCGGATCTCTTGTTGTTGTTGTTGTTGTTGTTGGATTTTTTTTTTTTAAATAATTATTACTCACATGTTTTAACCACAATGGAAACAATGTACACACACGATATTTTTGACAGCAACTGAAGCAGAATAATGTGGCAATAACTCGCTAAAAGACCGAATTTGTTTGAAAATGCGCACCTCATTTGGAAAAGTGTTTTCATTGATAGCTTTTAATAATTTATCATAGAAAAAAAATAAATATAACGTAAATATGTGTTATGATCGCAAATAAGGAAAGCTGAAGGGGCTTTTATGGCGACTTCAACACATTTGGAGCTCATAAAGCTGCGGATAAAGACGACTACTTGTGCGCTAACGGCAGAACAAAGCGCTTCATAGACACCAAACGGGTGTCTTTCTCTCATTTGTTTTCATGTTAGATCGATATCTTGAAATACGCACACTGGTATAATAGTGATTATTAACTCAGTCACACGAGAGCGATGATATCAGATGGGGCGAGACTTGAAAAGAGCTCGAACGGCGACGCAGCCATATGTGCGCCAAGAGAATTCGTAACAATGCGCAAGTGTATGAATTTGATAGTTATTGATTTATTTGTTTAGCTCATAGGCGCCAATTACAAGTGACCTCTTAGTCTTGAGTGTACCTGAGACCTTTTTTGTGACATTCCCTAACTCTTTCTGGAAAATTATGAGCAAATACGTCATATAAACCAAGTGATTTTTTTAAATCTTTGTCTAAGCAACCAGTGCACTTCCATATTAAATAATAATAAAATCCCACTCATAGTATCAGAACTGTTTTTCAGCGTTTACAAGGTTTTCCATAATATCTCGTTAAATTGCGCACCCGCGCATGTTTCCAAAAATAAGCCACTGCGCGCCGCGCGCCACTGAATATGTGGAGATGTAATTGTGTGTGTAATTTTCTCTAAATTCTAAATAAAAAATGTGTCAGCATGTATTATAATCTGACTTAATCTGACTGACGAAATGGACCTATAAACCTCAAAGGCACAGTAATGACCTCCGTGCGTCAGTGCGCACTCCTTACGCACAAAGCAAAAACGTATAACACACGACAACGTGACCTACTGGTCAGAAATATTTTTATTTAAGTATCAACATTTTAAATAAATAAATATTTTGCAATTACACTGCAGATATAATTTCACATTGATGTGACAGTGAGGAGATTTTTCCGCAGCTCCCCATTTTTTTGTCACAGTTCCACCCACATATGTGTCAGTATATGTAGACAAAATACTGTCGTTTGGGGGTTTGTCGTTACAAATGTGCCTGCCACAGTCAACACCTGGGCAACAACAAATGTTTTCAGAAAAAAAAACTACATACAAAACATACAACATGTATACAGCTATACAATAATTCTGGGCAACTCCCTGATTAAATATTTTCTTTTTCTATACAGACGACTGCGCACAAATGGAACAGTCTTGGTCTTTTTTCCTTTCTTTTTGGCCATGAGGAGCAAAATCTGTCAGAGATACAGCTCAGGGGGAGACTGACAGGTCCACATCCTCCTTTTCGGACGACGATGGAGATATGGGGATGTCATCCTCCTCTTCCTCCGAGCATCTTGCAGCTGACATGGACGCGCATTTGCAGTTATGTGTTCCAGTCCTCTGGCCGCTGCTCTTGCCCTCCTTTTTGTGCTTGACTCTGCGATTTTGGAACCAGATTTTCACCTGTTTCTCGGATAAGTTCAGGTACGTGGCGATCTCGATGCGCCTCAGTCTGGATAGGTACATGTTGGAGGTGAACTCTCGCTCCAGCTCCAAAAGTTGCGTGCTGGTGAAGGCTGTGCGCATGCGCTTGCTGCTCTGAAGTTTGCCGTTGGTGTTTTCTGTGGGAACATTTAAAAAAGCGTCAGAACCGGTGTTGCAAAGGAACAACAAAGCAAAAAATAATAATAATATATCAGCATCTCTCTTCCCCCCAGCTCATTCACACCTGTACTCACCGATGGAGATGCAGTGAAACTGGCGCGGGTCTGGCACCGAATAGGCAGCTTGGTAAATCCCCGGCGCGTGGCTGAGGCTGTTGGATGAGGAGTGCTGCCTGGACAGGGCGGAGGAGTGGCAGTACTGCGAGGAGAAGGGAGGAAAAGATGCTTTGAGGAGCGGCAGCGTCGGCGGAGACGGATGGAGCTGGGACGCGGTTACGCACAGCGGGCAGAAGCACAGCAGCCCGGCTTTCCTGGAGTGGCAGGAGCCCGGCAGCCCGTGCGCGTGGTGCGGCGAGTGCACGGCGTAGGGAAACAGAGGCGTGTTGTTCTCGCTCCCCTTCTCGTTGGCCTCCCTTAAAATGAGCGAATCCACGAGAAAAGACCTCGGCATGTTGTTGGCAAAAGCTGTGGGCTCTCGGGCGCGCGTGAACTTGAAGGTATTGGCTCGCCTCGGGACGGGTGGACAGCGAAGTGGTGCTGAAGTCGCGTCGCGCGGCTCCTTAAATAGGCGCATGTGGTCTCCGTTCGGCCATGTGACGGTTACGCTGTAAGAGCACTCAATAGGGTTTTGTGCCTTTCTCTCGGCATTCCCACTGCACGCTTCCCCATTATTTCACTTGTTAACTAAATGAACTGCATAATGTAGTCTATTCTTGTCAACCCCACCCACGCGGCGAGAAGCGGCACAGCCCATTCTCCCTTTTATCATCATTTTATCATAGGTTTGGAAACGTTTCACTCACATACAGGACGCGCGGTCAACTTTTTACATCCGTTAATTACATTTTAATCCATCTGCAGGAAAATTGCACACCTACAATCCAGATCATGACACTTTTACGCGCCTATAGACTCTTCATTCATTCATTCATTTTCGAAACCTGGTGAACAGGCCGCCAGTCCATCGCAGGGCTATTTATTGATTTATTCATTTAATCACTTTTTAATGGGTGTAGCAAACCAGATCATGGGGACAAATAGATGAAGGTATACATGGACTCTACCCGTGTAAGGCACTATTCACACTACGCATTCTCATCCCCAGGTGCTCCTGTTTGGTGTCCACAACAAGAAACATCAGGAGGTGCACAGATCTGTGCAAGTAAGCAAGCCTCATTCGTTAAGGTTAGGCCTATTTGTACAGACTTGCTTTTTAACTAGTTTTATGTTATTGCTGCTTTTAGTTTCTGTATTTGTATTTTTGTGTTCTTAAATTCCTGTAAAGCACTTTGTGATTTTATCTTGAAAGGTGCTATACAAACAAACTTTACTTACTTACTTACAACTGAGGCACCTGAAGCTCCCAGGAGACATGATGTCTATAAATTGTTCCTTGAATATTACTTATCCATCTGCAACTTAGTGAATTTAGCTGATGGGGAGTAACTCGAGGTCAGGCAGGTAAGTTACACAAACTACACTTCAGGGTATAGAGTCCTAAACCATTGGGGTTCCTTAAATAAGCACATAGTGCCTATTTAAGCCACCATAAACACCTTTAAATTGGACAGTTTTTGGAAATACCACCGCTGGAAATATAGCTGATATCAGATGGCACATAATGTTATAGCCTATATCTCCATGCAGGAGAGGTTTTTGTTATTGTTGTTGTTGTCAGAAAGACAATTTGAGATCCAAGATCTGGATATAGAGGTCTTACATCCATATCTGCTCTTCATTCTTCATGCAGCTTGCAGAAAAAAGTTTACACATAGCCATTTTAAGGTTTATGTGCCATTTCTGGACACGCGCGCGCACACTAAAAAAAAAAAAAAAAAAAAAAAAAGGAAAAGAAAAAGGGACAAGTCATCGCCTGGAGGCAGTGCTGTTAAAGAGCGGTGATTAATTCCTTTGCTCGGGCCCCTGCCGAGTCGGGGAAAGAATATGTAAAAATAACCAGGTTTTCACTCTGCGGCCCTTATTGAATGTCATTGTGGAGGGTTTTCAATGAGGGAGAAAGAGAGTCGAATTAAAGTGTGTGACAGCAGCGGATAGGCGCAACAAAGGCGACTCTGTCAGAGAGGAGCCCAGTGCGCGACGCGTGAAGCCCCCGCCTCGCCCTGATTGAATTAAGTAATAGGAAAACATTTTCTTTCACTTTAAGGCGCTCCGAACAAGACCTTCAAAGGGCATGAGCGTAATGTGTGAGTAAATAGTGGAATGGAGCTTCTCCTCCTCGGAGCCGCGCACTCCACTCACTTAGATTCTCGTTTGGAGAAGCACTTTGGTCCTCTTCTCTTTGAGTTTTGGATTTGTTTTTAAGTCATGTGCGCTTCGCTTCAGAGAGAATTCAGCTTCCAAACATGTTTACTTCGCATAAAAGTAGTGACGCAGGCGCGTAACAGCAAACCAACGTGTCCAAAACGTGCCCAGACATTTATAAGATTCTTTCCACTTCAAACCACGTCCCACCTTTATTTAACCACCGTTTCTTACTTTATCTCCTTTTGTCTTAACCCGTGCGCCAAAACCAACGTGTCTACGTGCGGGATTGTTTTTTTTGTTTGTTTGTTTGTTCCCCCCCCCCCCCCCCCCCCAGCTCCAGTTAAACGCAGCGCGCATTTGAACCAAAACGCGTCAAACGGTGCGGATGGAGCTCGCGGCTTCACATAAAGATCTTATCAAAGGCCCTAATTTTTAAATTATTTACAGCAGTCACCCTGTGGATAGGAATAGAGGTTCCACGGGTCGTCACGCAGGGAGGCTCATCCTAATTTGCAAACCCAACTGGAGACTGACAAATAGTTTTGACCTCCCTCTGGAGGCGGGGGCCAGAAGTGCAAAGAATCTCAGCCTCCAGAATCACCTGTTACTGAATATATATATATATATATATATATATATATATATATATATATATATATATATATATATATATATTCAAAAAAGTGAATGACGTGGATTGCACTCTTCAGATTAACTTTTTGTTTTAAGTTTATTAAATACATGTCTTTTTAAGATAAATATATGTTTTATTCTGACAGCACAAGTTCATTAAATTGGACAAACTTCAAATTTTTGGCTTTTAACTCACCTAATCTAGTTTTTTGGAAGCCGTTGACAAAATAAATGTAATTAATCAAAATCAAAAGCACAAAGGCACTCTGTTAAGGTGGAAAAATATTAAGAAGCCTTTAATTAAAGAGGGAAAATTATTATAAATTTTTGTTGTTGTTGTTAAATGAAATTAATGTTAATGTTTCAATTTTTAATACTTTATGTTTGAGATTATATATATATATATATATATATATATATATATATATATATAAACAGTGAATGAGGTGGGTTGCATTTTTATATTAACTTTTTGTCGAGTTTATTTAATACATGTCTAATTAAGGTTAATGTTTATTTTTTTATGTTTGCAATATATAGTATCTCAAACATAGAATATAAAAAAATTAAACATTAACATTCTATCTATCTATCTATCTATCTATCTATCTATCTATCTATCTATCTATCTATCTATCTATCTATCTATCTATCTATCTATCTATCTATCTATCTATCTATCTATCTATCTATCTATCTATCTAGTTTACCTTTAAAGTTGAATTCTTTGGGGCTAAACTGCAGCTTTTTTTTTTTTTTTTACAAGAACAGCGTGTTGATCAATTTATTGTTCATTGATTATTTATTGATTATTCTCACCTGATTGTTACCTTTATAGAAGCATTGCTATAAACTTAATTTGATTTTTCTTCATCTAAAGAGGCCTGTTGCATTCTTTTTAGACAAAAATCTCTATTATTTAATTTCAACTGACCTAAATTAACAATTGGACGTTTATAATTTATTCTTGTGTTAATTAAGAAGAAAAACACATTTGTACAGAAAGCCTGGTGCTTAAGACTTTTGCACAGTCCTGTATATCATTACATCCACATCTGTTTTGCCTGTAACACTTAACTAATTCAGCATAGCTTCATGGGCTCAGTAACTATAGCAGCTGTGGGATGGTGCAGCTTCTTAATGGTAATTTTTTGATCAGGGGAAAATCTACGACCCTGGAATAGTAAATTATTTATAAGATATTAAGTTGGAACAATTGCCATCACTCACATTCATCCCCGATGATAACACTGACCAGTGCCTGCTGTGCTGTTGGAGAAGCACATTTTCAGGGGCTTTTATGCAATTATACCCAAAGATCTCGTGCCTAATGACATAAAGAGAGCAGTCTGTTTATGGAGATGTAGTCAATATCTCCTTTTCTTTTGGTATGAATAATTCATAGTTTAAGACACTATCCCCCCACACTTAATATGTACACACACTTAAACACCCACACATCTCTAATACAAATGATGGTTTTAGCTGACAGTGTAACAGGATTTAAGGTCCCAGTGGGGTTTTGCCCAGTCGCCGATGGGCGCTGTGACTGTCGACGTGACACAGAGGGCCGGCTGTCCTGACTAATCTCCCCCTGAGGCAACGTCACCGACCACAGATCCTGCTGCACCTCTTCTGATGCACAAAGACCTGATTATCATTCATATGCTCACCAGAAACACCAGTCCAATAGATAACAGATGACACATAAGTACCAGCTGAATGGAGCAATATGTTTAGGCTGCTAGAGTCTATAGGGACTAATGAATCCTTAAGAGACGCATGGACAAAGAGCCGCACAGTCAGTGGAGGTGCAATAATGCGACACACAAACATTGGTTCTACAGGTGTACATGAACTTCAGGTAAATCTGAGAAAAGAAAAAAAAACTTTTACACAGGTAGGATTTAGGGGTTTTTATTAACGGAAATGTCATATAGTCTTTAAAACTATCTGACCATTTGTATTTAATTACTTGCAACAATGAATCAATGTGTGTTGATGATTGAGAGATACATTTGTTGATGCACTTCAATGAATCAATCAATTTTTTTTTATATAGCGCCAAATCACAACAAACAGTTGCCCCAAGGCGCTTTATATTGTAAGGCAAGGCCATACAATAATTATGTAAAACCCCAACGGTCAAAACGACCCCCTGTGAGCAAGCACTTGGCTATAGTCGGAAGGAAAAACTCCCTTTTAACAGGAAGAAACCTCCAGCAGAACCAGGCTCAGGGAGGGGCAGTCTTCTGCTGGGACTGGTTGGGGCTAAGGGAGAGAACCAGGAAAAAGACATGCTGTGGAGGGGAGCAGAGATCGATCACTAATGATTAAATGCAGAGTGGTGCATACAGCGCAAAAAGAGAAAGAAACAGTGCATCATGGGAACCCCCCAGCAGTCTACGTCTATAGCAGCATAACTAAGGGATGGTTCAGGGTCACCTGATCCAGCCCTAACTATAAGCTTTAGCAAAAAGGAAAGTTTTAAGCCTAATCTTAAAAGTAGAGAGGGTGTCCGTCTCCCTGATCTGAATTGGGAGTTGGTTCCACAGGAGAGGAGCCTGAAAGCTGAAGGCTCTGCCTCCCATTCTACTCTTACAAACCCTAGGAACTACAAGTAAGCCTGCAGTCTGAGAGCGAAGCGCTCTATTGGGGTGATATGGTACTACGAGGTCCCTAAGATAAGATGGGACCTGATTATTCAAAACCTTATAAATAAGAAGAAGAATTTTAAATTCTATTCTAGAATTAACAGGAAGCCAATGAAGAGAGGCCAATATGGGTGAGATATGCTCTCTCCTTCTAGTCCCCGTTAGTACTCTAGCTGCAGCATTTTGAATTAACTGAAGGCTTTTTAGGGAACTTTTAGGACAACCTGATAATAATGAATTACAGTAGTCCAGCCTAGAGGAAATAAATGCATGAATTAGTTTTTCAGCATCACTCTGAGACAAGACCTTTCTAATTTTAGAGATATTGCGTAAATGCAAAAAAGCAGTCCTACATATTTGTTTAATATGCACTTTGAATGACATATCCTGATCAAAAATGACTCCAAGATTTCTCACAGTATTACTAGAGGTCAGGGTAATGCCATCCAGAGTAAGGATCTGGTTAGACACCATGTTTCTAAGATTTGTGGGGCCAAGTACAATAACTTCAGTTTTATCTGAGTTTAAAAGCAGGAAATTAGAGGTCATCCATGTCTTTATGTCTGTAAGACAATCCTGCAGTTTAGCTAATTGGTGTGTGTCCTCTGGCTTCATGGATAGATAAAGCTGGGTATCATCTGCGTAACAATGAAAATTTAAGCAATACCGTCTAATAATACTGCCTAAGGGAAGCATGTATAAAGTGAATAAAATTGGTCCTAGCACAGAACCTTGTGGAACTCCATAATTAACTTTAGTCTGTGAAGAAGATTCCCCATTTACATGAACAAATTGTAATCTATTAGACAAATATGATTCAAACCACCGCAGCGCAGTGCCTTTAATACCTATGGCATGCTCTAATCTCTGTAATAAAATTTTATGGTCAACAGTATCAAAAGCAGCACTGAGGTCTAACAGAACAAGCACAGAGATGAGTCCACTGTCTGAGGCCATAAGAAGATCATTTGCAACCTTCACTAATGCTGTTTCTGTACTATGATGAATTCTAAAACCTGACTGAAACTCTTCAAATAGACCATTCCTCTGCAGATGATCAGTTAGCTGTTTTACAACTACCCTTTCAAGAATTTTTGAGAGAAAAGGAAGGTTGGAGATTGGCCTATAATTAGCTAAGATAGCTGGGTCAAGTGATGGCTTTTTAAGTAATGGTTTAATTACTGCCACCTTAAAAGCCTGTGGTACATAGCCAACTAACAAAGATAGATTGATCATATTTAAGATCGAAGCATCTTGGACACATCATCAGTGAAGTACCTGGGGTCATAGGGGTTTTGGAGTGTTTCAATTTCATACCCCCTCTTCCAGGTGACCTGTCCAGGAGTGATCAGTTCTGGTCTGTATCCAAGCCAAATTCACCCACTTCTTGTCCTGCATGATCCACAACCATCTTGAGGCCTTTTCTGCAGCTTCTGAGACCTCGCTGATGACTTTCCTTTTGTGTGCACCAGTAATGTCTAGGAGGCTTAGGCCAGTGATCTTCTTGCAAAGTCCCTGCTACCCACTTTGATGGGCATACACTGTGCATGCCACCCCCGACTGCAGCAATCCTCCACCAAATCTGCATATTTCTCCATCTTCCTTCGACTGGCCTCCTCCATCCTCTCTTCCCAGGACACTGTGAGCTCAAGCATGACCACCTCTTTGGATGTTTCAGAGAACAGCATGATGACTGGACTGCAGCTTGACTCAGTGATGGTTTCTGGGAATTTGAGTTGCTTTCCAAGGCCCATTCTCATCTGCCAGTCAGGAGCTGTTCCCAGGAGGCCTGCTTGGGCTTTTGCTTGGTACTTGGGTGGTTCTCCTGCACCGATGAATGCTACTCTTTGTCATGCTGGTTGGAGATGTTTACTCTGGTAGATGGTGCTGCAGATGGTTTCAGCAATAGCCTTCAGCACCTGGTCATAGTGCTAACGGTAGCAGCCTTCTCCAAGTGCTTTGGGATATCTGCTGAGTATATGTTCCATGGTTCCTCTTCCTTAGAGTTACTGAATTTGTGCATCCAGTAATGATGCCTTTGTCTAGCTGGTGCTGGTCAGATGTTACTGTCTCAGAAGTGAAACTCACATTAAAATTGCTGTAATAATCCACAATAAGGTTCTTGATGTTACTTGGGACATGATGTTGCACCAATGCAGTTTCTACAAGCTTGTGTGGTATGGAGCCATAAGCATTGGCTAGGTCACACCATATTACAGCTAGGGCTCCTTTCCCTTCTCAAGACTCCCTAATTAGCTGAGTTACCACTCCACTGTGTTCCAGGCAGCATGGGACCCCTGGGATTCCACCCTGTTGCACTGAGGAGTCAGTGTATTTGTTCTTTAGGGGATAGTCAGTCAGACGGTGGGAAACAATGATAAAAAAAAAATAGCTTCCCCTCGACATTGAGCATTGAGATGGTCCGGAACTGCTCAATACTGGTTGACTTCTCTTCCTGTGGAGCCCACACTCCTCCTGCAAATCTCCAGTGTTGGGCAACCTTTCCCCTCTACACAGATCACCCTGAGGATTTTCCACATACGGTGTGTGAGCTTGGAACACCTCTTGTACACCAAGTAAGACACACCACTGGGTCCCGGTGCTGAGCTGGTTCTGGCAGCCTTGATCACAGACTGGATTTACTTCCAACTAAGTTGCATGGTGCTACAATCTGTGGTTGGTGCCCGTGGGTTGATCAGGGCTCTGCAGTCTCCTAGGTCCTCCTCCCATGCTGCATTATTATAAGTGAGATGGAGATGATTGTCTTTCTCCTCTTTTCACCACGTGAGGTGGCCGGTGTGCTTCTGGCCTAGTAGTTGTTTGGTGAACCGAAAGGGGTTGGCTAGGAAGGCAGCACACTTCTTAGCTCTTTCCCTAGTCCACCTCCTGTGCCACTCTGCTTGTCAGAGAGTGTTGTGTTTCTTCCTCAGGATGGTGCACAGCACCCCAGCCTTCTCATCCTCACTTGCCCCCTTAAATTGCTTCCTCAAGAGTCGTATTTCTTGTCTCAACTGTGTGATGTTATTTGCCCTGTGGTTTTTGGCGTATAGGCTTCTGGTCTGCCTCTTCTCTGCCATACCAAACCTTGCTGTGGCCATGCTGATGTTCAGGGTTGCCATTGTTCAGAGTTTCCCATCTGCCCAGCCCTTCACAGTGGTGTCCAGGATACCGTCCACATCATTGTACAATTAGCGTCATTCATTCCCTTGGCTGGCTTGAGGCCACTTAACCTGCTGTTGATGTTTGGGAATGTCTGGATCGTGTGCCTCCTGAGCTTGGAGGTTCTGGGCTGTGTGGGGTGACTCCTGGCCCAGCTCCTTCTGTGTCTCTCCAAGGTTATTCCTTATGCATTAATCTGGTTGCACCTTCACCAGGTATTTCATCTTGGCCTGGTAGATCTTCAGACCTCGTGGATTTTTGCAGATCTTGCCACATATACAAGACAAATTTATTGTCAATTGTCCAATTGCGTGGGTCATTACTTGATTGTCTGTCCTTTTGGGGTACTCATTCTCCCCTCCTCTCGGGCTCCACTGGTGCGTGTTTGAGACTTTTCATCGCAAATTTGGGTTCTTCCTCACAGAAGATGCATGTCGGATTGCTGGCCCTTCCTGCCCCTGTGCCATCTTTCCAAGCTGTCCACTGTCTCTCCAGGTGTCGCCAGTCATTATCCACATATTCATGGTGGTCAACCAGCCTGTTCCTGGAAGTCATTGGCGAAGCCAGATGATTGAGAGATACATCTTTTGATGCGCTTGGGCACATCATCAGTGAAGTGAGTTTAGAATGAGCCCTTGATATCTACATGAGAGCAAGCCAACTCATAGATGCTGCCGTGTTGCCATTCAATTCAATTCATTTATATAGTGCCAAATCTCAACATAAGTTGCCCAACCCCCTGAGTAAGCACATAGGCAACAGTGATCAGGAAAAACTCCCTCAGACCTTTTTTGAGGAAAAAACCTCAAGCAGCCCAAACTCAGAGGGGTGACCCACTGCTTAGGACATTCTAACATCAAACTGCAGCATCATATTGATACAGTGACCCAAAATTGACAGACTCTTTTTTTCTCATTTTGCAGCACGGCCAGAACAGTGAAGAAGAAAAGAAAAGGAATCAGTGGTTGCTCCACTGTATACTGTAGGTGCACAACAAGGGTCAAGGCAGTGCAGGTTTTCCTTGAAGTCAATTATTTCAGCACATGATTTTACTGATGAATTCATTGCCACAACTTAAACTCCTGATTATCTAAATGAGCTGCATTTACAGTGAGTAAATAAATATTTGAACACCCTGTGATTTTGCAAGTTCTCACACTTCGAAATCTTGAGGGGTCTGAAATTTTCATCTTAGGTGCATGTCCACTGTGAGAGACATAATCTAAAAAAAATCCGGAAATCACAATGTATGATTTTTTAAAAAATAATTTATTTGTATGTTACTTCTGCAAATAAGTATTTGCACACCTGTGAAAATCAATGTTAATATTTGGTACAGTGGCCTTTGTTTACAATTACAGAGGTCAAATGTTTCCTGTAGTTTTTCACCAGGTTTGCACACACTGCAGCAGGGATTTTGGTCCACTCCTCCATACAGATCTTCTCTAGATCATTCAGGTTTGGAGCGTCAGCTCCCTCCAAAGATTTTCTATTGAGTTCAGGTCTGGAGACTGGCCAGGCCACTCCAGGACCTTGAAATGCTTCTTACGGAGCCCCTCCTTAGTTGCCATGGCTGTGTGTTTGGGGTCATTGTCATGCTGGAAGACCCAGCCATGACCCATCTTCAATGCTCTTACTGAGGGAAGGAGGTTGTTTGCCAAAATCTCGCAATACATGACCCCATCCATCCTCCCTTCAATACGGTGCAGTCATCCTGTCCCCATTGCAGAAGAGCACCCCCAGAGTATGATGTTTCCACCCCCATGCTTCACGGTTAGAATGGTTTTCTTGGGGTTGTTCTCATCCTCTAAACATGGTAAGTGGAGTTGATTCCAAAAAGCTCTATTTGTTGTGTGGGCCGCCAGAAGAGGAGGTACTGCTGGCCCACCACCAGAGGGCGCCCTGCCTGAAGTGTGGGCTTCAGGCACGAGAGGGCGCTGCCGCCTACAGGAACAGCCGAGGTGACAGCTGTCACTCATCAACTATGACAGCTGTCACCGATCATCTGCATCTCACCTTGGATAAAAGCAGGATGACACCTCCACCACATCTCCGAGATATCGACTTCTGTGAGAGGTAACTTTCTCTGCCAGCATTAAGTGATTCCAAGAGCTATTGTGTTGCAGCTGTCAACCAGAGGACTGGCGTGGGTCGCGACTGTTTCGTCCTACGTCCCATCAGATAAGTGGTTAAACAGATGCTGCACGAGTGTGTGTTAAAGGTGGAGGTGGAATTCCCACCGTTATTGTTACGGGGTGTACACACACCCACACTTGACTGTCTTTGTTCTCCGCCAGCAGTACCAGATCCGACACGCTGAGACGGTGGCCACCTGGGGACTATGGGACTTGGCGGCTCCAGTATCCTTCGGGTTCGGTGGCAGTGGAAATCGTGTGGTTCCGGTTCATCTCCAGACGGGCATCTCCTATCGTCGAGCCTGCCCACACGACACCTTCATTAATTGACTTGTATCTATTCTGTAATCTGCTGTGTGTGGTTGTGACATTCACAACAGTAAAGTGTTCTAATTTAACTCCCTCTATTGTCCGTTCATTTACGCCCCCTGTTGTGGGTCCGTGTCACTACACTTTCCCAACACTATTCTGGTGTCATCTGACCACATGCCCTTCTCCCATGCCTCCTTTGGATCATCCAGATGGTCACTGGTGAACTTCAAACGGGCCTGGACATGTGCTGGTTTGAGCAGGGGGACCTTGCTGCCCTGCAGGATTTTAAACCATGACAGCATCATGTGTTAATAATGTAATCTTTGTGACTGTGGTACCAGCTATCTTCAGGTCATTGACCAGGTCCTCCTGTGTAGTTCTGAACTTTCTCAGACTCATCCTTACCCCACAAAGTGAGATGTTCCATGGAATCCCAGACCGAGGGAGATTGACAGTCATCTTGTGTTTCTTCCACTTTCTAATAAATAATCATAACAGTTGTCTTCTACCAAGCTGCTTCCCTGTTGTCCTGTAGTCCATCCCAGCCTTGTGCAGGTCTACAGTTTTGTCCCTGTTGTCCTTAGACAGATCCTTGGTCTTGGCTATGGTGGACAGGTTGGAGTGTGATTGATTGAGTGTGTGAACAGGTATCTTTTATACAGGTAACAAGTTCAAACAGGTGCAATTAATACAGGTAAAGAGTACAGAATAAGAGGGCTTCTTAAAGAAAAATTAAAAGGTCTGTGTGAGCCAGAATTCTTGCTGGTTGGTAGGGGATCAAATACTTATTTGCAGCAGTAACATACAAATAAATTATTAAAACATCACATTTTTTTAGATTATGTGTCTCACAGTGGACATGCACCTATGAAAATTTCAGACCCCTCCATGATTTGTAAGTGGGAGAACTTGCAAAACTTGCAAAACCGCAGGGTGTTCAAATACTTATTTTCCTCACTGTATATAGTATTTCATGGTTAAAGTGCTTTACAGTGATTCCTCACATTCACCCATTCACACACACTGATGTCAGCATGTGATCTTTGAAATCACATGTTGGGATGATTGGTTGCAAAGAAATTGTGTACAGTCTTGACTCTTCGTGGCACACTATTGCCCATGTTTGGTCTACTGGTTGCCAGTGTAGGCCAACAAATTTGGCAACCCTCATTTTTGTGAAATGGAGGATGATGCATATTGCTTATCATAAGAGAAGGCAAGGGAGCATGACTCCTCATCATTAAAGATGCAAAAACATGGAGGGTAACGAAATTGTTACCGCTGATGACATAATGCAATCTGCAACCTCACCACTAGATGAAACTAAATTTTATGCACTGTACCTTTAAGAAAAACATGCATGAAGAAGTGCATCATGTCTCATCATTCTTAATAATGCCACTCAGCGGCAGAAAGTGCAGCCTTTAATTTCCTGGGGTGTGATGAAGATGTCAGCATCTTAATATGCAACAACTGCCCGTTGCATGGACTATTTTGGCAAAGCTGTCGTGCTCCTGAAGATGGATTTTCACAAGTTTGTGAACAAACTGTGAGGCAAATGAGCCTTAGGTCTTTTATTTCATCTCATAAAAATGGGAATTTGTTCACTATATTTATCCGAATAATGCAATGGAGACACGCACATCCAAAGCACCTGAAGAGGCGTGCAGGACCAAAAGTATAGTTTTTCACTGTAATATATTTATCCATCCATTTTCTACAACCCCTGGCAAAAATTATGGAATCACCAGCCTCAGAGGATGTTCATTCAGTTGTTTAATTTTGTAGAAAAAAAGCAGATCACAGACTTGACACAAAACTAAAGTCATTTCAAATGGCAACTTTCTGGCTTTAAGAAACACTATAAGAAATCAGGAAAAAAAATGTGGCAGTCAGTAACGGTTACTTTTTAGACCAAACAGAGGGAAAAAAATATGGAATCACTCAATTCTGAGGAAAAAATTATGGAATCATGAAAAACAAAAGAACACTTTGTTGCACCACCTCTGGCTTTTATAACAGCTTGCAGTCTCTGAGGCATGGACTTAATGAGTGACAAACAGTACTCTTCATCAATCTGGCTCCAACTTTCTCTGATTGCTGTTGCCAGATCAGCTTTGCAGGTTGGAGCCTTGTCATGGACCATTTTCTTCAACTTCCACCAAAGATTTTCAATTGGATTAAGATCTGGACTATTTGCAGGCCATGACATTGACCCTATGTGTCTTTTTGCAAGGAATGTTTTCACAGTTTTTGCTCTATGGCAAGATGCATTATCATCTTGAAAAATGATTTCATCATCCCCAAACATCCTTTCAATTGATGGGATAAGAAAAGTGTCCAAAATATCAACGTAAACTTGTGCGTTTATTGATGATGTAATGACAGCCATCTCCCCAGTGCCTTTACCTGACATGCAGCCCCATATCATCAATGACTGTGGAAATTTACATGTTCTCTTCAGGCAGTCATCTTTATAAATCTCATTGGAACGGCACCAAACAAAAGTTCCAGCATCATCACCTTGCCCAATGCAGATTCAAGATTCATTACTGAATATGACTTTCATCCAGTCATCCACAGTCCACGATTGCTTTTCCTTAGCCCATTGTAACCTTGTTTTTTTTCTGTTTAGGTGTTAATGATCGCTTTCGTTTAGCTTTTCTGTATGTAAATCCCATTTCCTTTAGGTGGTTTCTTACAGTTCGGTCACAGACATTGACTCCAGTTTCCTCCCATTCATTCCTCATTTGTTTTGTTGTGCATTTTCGATTTTTGAGACATATTGCTTTAAGTTTTCTGTCTTGATGCTTTGATGTCTTCCTTGGTCTACCAGTATGTTTGCCTTTAACAACCTTCCCATGTTGTTTGTATTTGGTCCAGAGTTTAGATACAGCTGACTGTGAACAACCAACATCTTTTGCAACATTGCGTGATGATTTACCCCCTTTTAAGTGTTTGATAATCCTCTACATTGTTTCAATTGACATCTCTTGTGTTGGAGCCATGATTCATGTCAGTCCACTTGATGCAACAGCTCTCCAAGGTGTGATCACTCCTTTTTAGATGCAGACTAACGAGCAGATCTGATTTGATGCAGGTGTTAGTTTTGGGGATGAAAATTTACAGGGTGATTCCATAATTTATTCCTCAGAATTGAGTGATTCCATATTTTTTTCCCTCTGCTTGGTCTAAAAAAGTAACCGTTACTGACTGCCACAATTTTTTTTCCTGATTTCTTATAGTGTTTCTTAAAGCCAGAAAGTTGCCATTTGAAATGACTTTAGTTTTGTGTCATGTCTGTGATCTGCTTTTTTTCTACAAAATTAAACAACTGAATGAACATCCTCCGAGGCCGGTGATTCCATAATTATTGCCAGGGGTTGGATATCTGCTTACTCTAATTAAGGGTCGGTGCAAAGCCTATGCCAGCAATCATAGGGTGGGAGGCACAGGACACCCTGGACAGGACACTGTCATAGGGCTACATATCGACAAACACATTCATACCCACATGCACACCTATGGATATTTTTATATATATAGTTTCAGTATATTTATTTATTTCATTGTGTCATTGAACTGTTTCCTTGCTCATTTCAGGAGGAAGAAGCAGGTAAAAAAGAGAAATAGGAGTAAAGGAGAATAGCACCACCATCTGAAGAAGAGCAACCTCTCTCCTGACTGTGTTGTTTGTTGTTACCTGTGTAGTTTCCGTTTGTTTTGCCTCTAGGTTTTCCCAAATTTTCAAAATTTGAGCCTGTCAGATGGACGACTGTTACATTTTTTTTAAGCAACATTGCCATTGCTGGTTATATCTATTATTTTACATGCAAATGAACAACAAGTACAGTATGTTGTAAAACTTTAAAATATAATTTACTTTAAAGTGCATATTTGGACATTTATTGCAAATTCTGTTATCCCAACACCAAATAATCACACCTCCTCTGAGCCCCATCAAGAAAACATTCTCTGGAACTGCCACTGTCTTATCCCAATAAAGATTAATATCTTTCTACACATGCAATTTCTACACATTTCGCAACCATTTTCAAAGAAAATGCTTTGTGTTTTGGCCTTAAACAGTGTTCTAAAAGTCAGTTTGTTAGCTTTTAGATCATTTTCTGTCCAGTCTGTAGTCTTGACTGCTAAACTGTACAAGTAACTGAAAGCATTCCTTTACAACTTTATGACATAAATCAGACTGAGCAGAAACATGACAATTTGGAGAATGTAATTTCTGTCTGTAGCCTTTCAATAATGTGTAAAATACTTATAATAAACCTCTGATCTCCTTACATGTTTGATTTTTTTAACTGTAAAATATCTAGCTTGTGAACAGTTTGAGTATTTATAGTTTGCAGGAGTGACTGAGTCACCCCATCCAGAGCAACGACTGCATCATCTGAGTGAAGAAGTGCTTTGCTTTCATACTTGTCAAAAAGTCCTGCTGCATATGCTCCTGATCAAAATATGGATAAGAATAGATTCAGAACCACAAAACAATTTCATCAAATGTGAAGATTTTTTTTCCCACCACAGCACTGTTTTCAATTCTGTGTAAATAACTGGAAGTCTTTTGAACTGATGTGGTCCAAACCTTGTAGAATGACTTTTGGTGGGCACAGTTCTGCTAATCCACTAACCACTAATTATTGAAGCTAATGTTTTAATTAATGGATTAGCTTTCCAGATAACTTTGAAAACCATCAGCGGACCAATTAGCTTCCGATAAATATAGTTCCAATAACTTTTAGACCGCTAACATATTTTTGCGGGAATAGTGAATAAAGCTTAACAGTTAAAAACATTTGTAAAGTCTGAAATCAGAAATTTTATTGCTTGTCTGTTACATATTTTGTAGCAGACAGACAGCCATGAATGGTAGAGTTCTGTCCTCTGCAAGCAGAGGAGCTCTGACTACTAGAAAGTAAAAGGAAGAAAGAGGGAAAGAAAAAAAAAATAATTTCTCTTCACAACTTACGGACCTTCTGGTCACTTCACTGGAGTCTTGCAAAGGCAGACAGTTTTGACTTATAACTTTAATCAAACTAATTCCGGACAAGTTATTGAAATTAACATCATGTCTGTTGTTTTACAAAATGAAACTATCAGATGTATGTTTTAGTTTTAGAGTATTGCACTAATTTTGTAGGTTTTAGCATTTAGACACACATGCCACATTGCATTATGGGTACATTAGTTTCCTGACATCAGTGGTTGGCTGTTTGGTATAATACACAGGTACTAAAACATGTGATGGGCTTTACAAATAAATGTGTATTTGTAAATATGTCATCTTTTCATTTGTAAAAAAAAAAGGCAATTTGAAAACTGAAAATTCTATTTAAGTCCATCACTTTTAGTGAATGTGTGGCAAATGCTCTTCACACTGCTATGAACTCTGCCATTTACTGCCAGTAGATGGCAGTGTGCCACACATTTGCTAAAAGTGAAGTAGATGATTTTTGACTCACAGCCAATACCACAGCCTGGAGAAGGTCACATGGGTCTGCCCCTCTCTGCCTGCCGCAGAAGCAGGCTCATTCAACACTATTGCTCTGTTCAGGAGTTAGATAAGTTCACACTACCACTAAACCCTAAAATATTTTTTTTTAAAACAGAAAGAAAAAAGTCCCGCCAGCTTGAAAACATTTTTTATAGACAGACAAAGCATACTGTCGTAATAGTTCCTGGATTTACAAGTTCACCAAGACCCCCCACCCCCCCATTTTTGTGTCAGACTTCTGATATTTTTCAACATTTCTGCAAAGTGAAGACAGAAAACATCAAGCTGGATGGAAATGATGCATGATTTTATTTTTCATTTAATTTCATTGACATACAATTTTCTTCCTATAGTTCACTGCTTTTGTGAGCCAAAGACATTGGTAAACCCATTTATACCACCAAAACAATTACTACACAGGAGCAAATTTTATTTTCAATAAAGATTTGAAAACATTTTAAAAAGATGCATTTCCGTTTTAACATAGTGTGACATATTCTGAAAGTTGAGATTCTTCTGAACATTTTGATACACAACACATGGGCATTATACTCAAAACAAGTGCCATTAAAGGGGAATTACTGAAGTTATGGTAAAATCAAGAAAATACCCGTCAGGCTCTAAGGGATAAGGTAAGTTAAAAACTGTTCAGTCTAAATTCCCTCTCACAAAGAAGGTGGTTGCGTGTAGCACTTGCCACCCAACTTGCCACAATCCGCCATAAACATACTACAAGTACTATCTGTCACAAACATGCTGCCCAATGCCACAAAGTGTGTGGCAAGTGTTTTGAACATGTCCAAATCAACTTCACTTGTCACGTGGTTTCTCCTTACAGACCACTAACTCTTCACTGTCATGCCACACCCATGCTGTCTGTGTGACAGGCTGGAAAGCACCAGGCTGTTCAGAAACTCAGCATCCATGATGAAATCAAAGTTCATAAAACAGCTGGCCAGGAAACAGCTGACAATGCACTACTTTAAACACCACTCACATGCAGCGGTCACACGCCGGGCACACACTGGCACTTGCTGGCACTGGAAGTGAAATCAGGCATGTGCAGAGCATAGCACACCAGTGGTGAGAGGGGCTTGACTCTAACTGTAAATGTGCTTTATCTATGCACTCTATCTGTGTGCTGTCGCTGTAATGCAGATTAGATTGAGTGAGCTTTCTTTTTCTGTTACCGTTGAAATGTCTGATTTGTGCTTGTAATATATTTTTGAATCGAAGCATTCATGGGTTTCACGCATCTTCATGCTGTATTTTTAGACAGTTTGTGTATTAGTTCGCAACCCATGTTTAAAGATCAGACCCAGAATGAAAACATGAAAACTGAACCCTGCCCCTGCCCCACCCCACCCTTCTGTATAAGACCACACAGAATCAATTTCCATGACTCTGTGTCAAACATAGATGTGTGTATTGAATGTTGGAAGTACCCCTTTCAAGTTTTTTTTTTATTTCATTTCAGATAATGTGGCTAATTGACAAAAGCTAAGAGGAACATTCTTTTTCGGAACCATAGAAGTGAGTACAGTGTTTCCTGCCTCCGTTTCAGACCAGTCTGTAGCCTTTCTGTGCTGACTGTTATGGCTGTATGTCACACATTCCCATAAATGTGTGAAATGTGTCCCATAAATGTGTGCAAATTAAGAAGCTGTTTTATTCTTTTACTTCTGTTTTTAATTATTATGTATTTGAATTTTTTTTATTTTATTTATTTAGTTTAGTTTTTTTATGTTTAACTGTTCTATGTGAGGCACCTTGAAATGGCTTTTGTTTTGATTTGGCCCTTACAAGCTGATTAAATTGAAAAGTATTGCAAAACATCACCAAAACATCAAATCTAGACTTGCACCTCAGATGTACCTTCTGGCAAATTGTTGCAGAACTTTCAGGTCTTCTTTTTAAGAAAGTCATCATGAAACTTTATAACTGGGGATACAAACTGCGAAACATGCACTATGCACAATTTCTCCAATCACAGGCACAGAAGCCTATAACATCTTCTGAATTGTCTGGGTGTCTTGGTGGCTTTCCTCACCCTTCTTGCACAGTTGCTTAGTTTTTGAGAACTATCTACACAGATTTACCATAGAGTGCCATACTGTTTGTATTTCTTCATAATTGATGCAAATAAAGTCAAAGACATGTTCAGTGACTTGGAAATGTTAATGTATCCATCCCCTGACTTATCTGAAGACATCTGGCAATAAAACTGATTATTTTCAGGTATTATGCCAAAGCTTTCCATTACTTATGCAACCCATCATCTTGGCTTTAATATTTTTAATTAATTTATGTCAAGTTTTAGAGATTTGCTTTCAGTTTGAGTTTAAGGAAGATAATTTTTGGGATTTTTTTGAATTTGAAACGGCATAAATAAATTAAAATATGTGAAATACCAAGTGTTCTAATACTTTTGGAGGGCGCTGTAGAAGAAACTGTACTATAAATGTTTTGCACTCAGCACAGGCGACTTAAAATTTGCACTTGCACTGCAAAACAAGAGACCCTGCTGCACACTGAAACATCACTGTGGTGCTTGATAAATGATGTCATATATCATGGTGACATTCAAAACATTTGCATTTCATGGAGGTGTTTTCTAAAAATCTCCTGGCAACCAGAATTAGAACAGTTATTTGAAGTCCCATCATGGCTATGCATGGGGTTTTAGAAATACCAATGTCAGCATGCCCTCTTTATTTATTTATTTTAAATTCCCTGTTCTACACACAGTCATGTCCTTTGGGCAGTGCCATTATTTTGTAATTTTGCCTCTGTACAACACCACAATGAAGTTGAAACCAGTCGTCAAGAAGAAGCTTTAATTCAACGGGTTAACAAAGTATCATGTTAAGCATTTAAGAATTAGAGTCCCTTGATTTTCAGAGGCCATGATTTGACAAACTAAATAACAGGATTACTGCTGAAACCAAAGCATCACTTTTACAGCCACTTTCTTCAGACAAGTCAAGTAGCATATTCTCATGAGGTGTTTTTTATA
Organism: Thalassophryne amazonica; assembly: GCF_902500255.1. Taxonomy (NCBI): domain Eukaryota; kingdom Metazoa; phylum Chordata; class Actinopteri; order Batrachoidiformes; family Batrachoididae; genus Thalassophryne; species Thalassophryne amazonica. The sequence continues at coordinate 78,980,757 of NC_047111.1, read as the reverse complement.
TCACACAAAACAGTAAGTATGATGTTTCGTTTACAGTTCGACATGCACAACATGTGTTTCACATTTAACATTCAGAAACACATTAAAGTTAGATTATGAATAATAATCTATTTAATATAAATTTCTGCATTTTTGGATGGAAAATCCACCATCTTCGTTTCAACAATGTCATCATGGCCTGCTGGCTGCTGAATATATGGGATTTGCTCAAATTGTTGTATATGACTTTCCCTATGTTTTACTATGAATTTTCTTGAACATTTTCAAGTCAGTGAAAACACAGACTTGAAATGTCCAAGACATCAGAGTTTTAGCTATAGATTTCCTGAATGCATGTGGAAGACTCAAGCCCAGTTTAGATCTGTTTTTCTTGTATTAAAATCCTTTGCTGTGCTCCTCTACCAGGATGGTGTGAATGATGGTGTAACATTCAAAAATTGCACCATGCGAAGTTCCTCCAGTCACAGTCACAGAATCCTAGAAGTCCTTCACAGTTCTCAGCAACTTGGGAATATTCATGCATCTATCCACTGGCAAATGAGCAGATGAGTTAATAATATGGCAAATGAGAGGAACAGCAAGAGAAGAAACATTTCTGAAACAGAAATCGAGGCCCTTGTGTGTGATCACAGCAGTGGCATGAATAAATAAATAAAGCAAGTAGCAACACTAGGTAGCAGTGGCAAGGGTGAACGCAAAAGGTCTGGATGGGACTGGACCGGGTTAGGCGATGGACTCAAATGCTGGGAGCAAGGATGAGACAGGAGTGAACGAAAGGAGCTGGTGCCTGCAGAGCTGAGACAGGGCCCACTTGTAGTGGTAGAAAGCCGGGAGCAGCAGTGCACATGGAGCCAGGCTTGACAGTTAGTGAGCAGGAATGAAACCCAGGAGTGTGGTACAGGAACCGGAGCCAGGTGGGACGCTCAGAGCCAAGGAGGGAGGGACATTCCGAGAAACGAGGGGAACAAAAGTGAGTGATTGCACTCGTAACACTGGAACCCTTTAACAACAGAATGTTCACAGGAGAGCTTAATGCAGGAACGTTCACAGTTCAGAAATTGTTCACAGAGGTCAGCAGCGGCGCGTCTTATGACGCAGTTCAATTAAGCTCAACTTGGCTTCAGGAATGACTTGGAAGTTCTTAGTAGTTCTGCATAACAGTCCATACAGTTCTTGGTAATGCACAGTCACTGACAGGAACAGAATGAGAGGCAGAATCTCACAAACTCAGAGGCGACAGGAACTTAGCTGAACGGAGCAGAGCAGCGTGCTCTGAGGCTGAGTGCTGAGGAGCAGCAGCACAGCTGCGAGTCCAAAGTGACGTAGTGCAGGTAGTGGCGTGGAGGCCAGGAGACGTTGCAGCGTGGAAGCTGCGCAGGAAGGCGTCTGGAAACACCAAAGGTCCAAGAGCTCTACGCTCTAAAACATTGCAGCTGCCTTTAGTTATGTCCACTTGCTACCTCTCTTTAACATAAACAGCTCTTACAAGTTTTGGATGTTGAACTCAACTTTACAACTCAACTCAACTTGTAAAGTTGAGTTGCTTTTGCTATTCACTAATTCATGCAATGACAGAGTATACTTATCCTTCTAAGCATATACTAAATGTTTTGGTGCTTGTGTGTCACCATAAAATGTTCATCATTAGTACATCGCTTGTCTTATTGAAAAATTACACTACAGGTCCTCTCTATGTACTTGGGCAAGACGCTTCAACTGCATTGTACCAGTCCACCCAGGAATAAATGGGGACCGGCCTTGGTTGGGAAAGCATCCTGTTATGGACTGGAGTCCCCACACGTTATCCAGACACAGGCCTCAGGGCATTTATAAGGCTTATAGGTTAATTTTAAAATAATTAGGTTATCATGAAAAAGTTCAATATTTTTGTTATATATTTCAGAAGAGAATGAAAATGTTGTTTGAAATTGTTGATTGGCTGTAGTTTTAAGAAATACTACTACTGTGCTACTAAGAATTAATATATAACCCTTTTGCTGATTTTAAAGTGTTACAAATAGAGAACAGGTGAAATATTATACAAACAGTCAGAGAAACAAAAAAAAGACCTATGTTTATAATTTTTCATGAAAACTCTACTGTTAATACGCAAAATGTAATACCTTGTATATCTTGGAAACAGTAGCCAATTAACCACTGTCATTGTCATATTTGAAATCAACATGCCAAAATCCATAATAAATAGCACAATTTATTTCTGAAGCAGACAACTTCTAAATATTTGTATACCAGGGCCTACAGGTAAAAAAGTAAAATCTCAAAATATTACAATATTTGATGTTTCAGTAACTTGTTATTTATGCAGTATAAATACCATGAATCTTTCCCTCTGGTTCAGTACACACAACCATGATACATAAGCCACAGAAGGTCACTGCCATAAGGTCTGTTTGCAAAGTGCTGCATCACAGCATATACATGGAAGGATGCGTGGAAGGGGAACATGTGAAGATTTCATAGTCAGTTATGATTTGGGATGCTATGTCATGTGCTGGCATTGGTCTGTTGTGTTTTATCAAGCCCAAAGTCAATGCAGTAATGACATGTTAGAGCACTCCTGACGACATGTTAGACGACTCTCCTGGGAGAGTCGTCAAGGGAGCCATCAGGAAGGGAGCCATAGGAAAGGTGTCCATCCCATCATTAGGAGGGACAGCTGCCCTGTCATTAGGAGGGTGCTAACTAGAGCACAATAGTTGCTAGTTACAGCTATTGTTTAGTCACTAGCCTATAGCAATCTGCCTTTCGGTAGGAGGGGTCTGGTTAGGTTTAAAAACTCCAGCTTTTGTGGCTTCTGTTTATTCTTCTCTACAAGGGTCAAGACAGAAGTCAGACTACCAGAGCAAGAATTTTAGCTGAGGAAGCTTCTGTGATTTGAAGCAAAATGTCCTTGCGTCAACCAACCCAGTCCACTCGAAGATTCAAGCTTCTCTACTATGGAAACCACCTGGACAACTGAGAGCCTACACAGAAGCACAAGGCTAAGCTGGACACCCGGGATCTCCGATCCCTCACACAGCACAGCATCAAGTACTGGCATTCATCAATAGTTGATATAATCACATGGGCATAGGAAACCGCTGTCAAGCACTAAAATACTGAGTGACATTCATCAATAGTTGATATAATCACATGGGTATGGGAAACAATAGTCAAGCACTAAAATACAGAGTAACTTTCACAAATGCCCCTTAAAACTTATCTATGCAAAAAAAACAAAAAACAACAACAACAACAAGTTTGTCCAGAAGCGGCGTTGACTTTTCTGGGCTTGGAGGCATCTGGGTTGGGTTGGACGTTCACACAGTGGAAAATGGGTATTGTGATCAAACAAATCTAGATTATTTTTGGAAGAAATGGATGCTGTGTGCTCCAGACCAAAGACAAAAAGAACCACTCAGACTGTTATCAGCAACAAGTGGAAAAGCCAGGGTCTGTCATGGTATGGGGTTGTGCCAATGCCCTTGGCCAAGGTAATTTACACTTCTGTGATGGCAACAATAATGCAGAAAAATACATTGGGTATTTAGAGCAACATATGCTGTCTTCAAGACATTTTTCCAGGGACATCCATGCATTTTTCAACAAGACAATGCAAAATCACTTTCTGCAAACATTACTGTACAAAGGGATGGCTGCAAAAGAATAGCATACAGATACTGAAATGGCATGCCTGCACTCCTGACCTGTCCCCAATAGAGAATGCGTGAAGAATAAAAAAATGCAACAATGACCAGGTACTACAGGAAGAAAATAACACCTGGAATGCTTCATCACTTCTTAATGTCAATGGCAAAATTTCTTCATTTTGATATGGCCTATAGCTAAAAAACAAACAAACAAACAACCCCCCCCCCCCCACCCCCCCAAAAATAGAGTATTTCATGTTTGAGTAACTCACTGTTTATGCACTATGAATACTATGAATCTCTCACTCTGGTTCAGTACACACAACCACTATCATGGGGAAGACTGCTGACTTCACAGTCATCCACAAGATGTTCACTGACACCCTATACAAGGAGGGTTAAGCCACAGAAGGTCATTGCTGAAAGGGCTGTTTGCAGAGTGTTGCATCAAAGCATATTGGTGAAAAGTTAAGTGGAAGGGAAAGTGTGAAGTTTCCACTGCCACTGATGACTTGGGGTGCCATGACATTTGCTGGTGTTGGTCTGTTGTGCTTTATTAAGTCCAAAGTCAACACAGCTGTCTACCAGGACATGTCAGAGCACTTCATGCTACCATCTGCTGACAAGGTTTATGGAGATGCTGATTTCAAAGATGCTGATAACAAAATACGCTAAAATTCACTTTGTCGTGCAGTAATGAATCATGCTCACCATGCTCATAATGTGTCCCTTTTGCAAAGTTCATAAGTTACACGGTTTATTTTTATACAATCAAGTGTTTCTGTAATTGTTTCTGAGCACAGATTTTTTTTTTCTGCTCTAAGTGCCTTGCAATTTTAGGTTTTTGTTGTTGTTTCTGTCTATATTTTTTATGATTACCAAAAAATATTCGTGGGGAAACAATATATCGTATTTCAAATTTGTGTTATGTCACTTTTTCTTTACTGCTATTTTTATTTTCATTCTGATTTTTTGTTGTTGTTGTTTGTTTGTTTCTATAATAACGAAAATATCACGACACAACCCATGCCATTTCTGTCTAAGTGTATGCAGACAATAATTCATGGTAGAATTATCTCTGATGTCAGGGGCACCAGAAACAAGAGCAATCAGAGACTTCTGACATCCGCCAATCCGGATCCAGATCACTTCTAAATTTCAGTGGAGTCTTCCATGCCCTAATATCTATCTGTGTTGCAAATTTGGTGAGAATCCATGAAGTACTTTTGAAGTAATCCTTCAAAGCCTATATAAAGGGAAATCTTGATCCAGAATCCGGATCTGAATCACCTTGCAAATTTACTGGAGTTGTCCATGGCATAATATGTCCATGGTGAAAATTTGGTAAGAATACATGAAGTAGTTTTGACATAATCTTGCTAATAGACAGCCAAAATAAACGCTGATTGTTGTGAAAGTGTAGGAACACAGACCCACAACAGGGGGCGCAAATGAACGGACAATGGAGAAAGTCAAATAACAAAGCTTTACTGTTGTGAATACGCAGAACAAACACAACAGATTACAATTGTGGTTATAACCAATTCCAATGGTGTCGTGTGGGCAGGCTCGACGATAGGAGACGTCTGTCCGAGTCGAACCGGAACCACCCGATTTCCTCTGCCACCGAACCCCGGGAATACTGGAGCCGCCAAGTCCCGAACTCCCAGGTGGCCACTGCCTCCGCTCGTTGGATCCGGTACTGCTGGCGAGGAACAGAAACAGTCAAATGTGGGTGCGGCTGCACCCAGCAACACGTAGGGTGGAAACACCACCTCCACCTCTAATCAACAACAACACTGTAGTGCAGGAATGCGAGTACTTATCCCAAAATACAGTCTCCTGCTGTTCTTCTCTCTTTCTGTGCAAAGGCAAAAGTATTCAATAGTCAGAAGACAATTCGTTGGGCTGGATACGTTACCTCCTTCGTAGAGCGATATCTCGGCAATGAGGTGGAGATGCCATCCAGCTGATATACCCCTCTGCTGATGGATGTCAGCTGTCTCGGTTGATAGGTGACAGCTGTCACCTTGGCTGCTCCTGTGAGGCGGCAGCGCCCTCTGGTGCCTGGAGCCTGCACTCCAGGCAGGGCGCCCTCTGGTGGTGGTGGGCCAGCAGTACCTCCTCTTCAGCGGCCCACACAACAGGACCCCCCCCTCAACGGGCGCCTCCTGGCGCCCGACCGGACTTGTCCGGGTGGCGGCGGTAGAAGTCGGCCAGGAGGGCCGGGTCCAGGATGGAGCTCTTCTTCACCCAGGAGCGTTCTTCGGGGCCATACCCCTCCCAGTCCACCAGATATTGAAAGCCCCGGCCCATCCGTCGGACGTCCAGAAGCCGGCGCACAGTCCAAGCCGGCTCGCCATCGATGATCCGGGCAGGGGGTGGCGCCGGACCGGGAGTACAGAGGGGCGAGGTGTGATGTGGTTTGAGTCTAGACACGTGGAACACGGGATGGATCCGCAGTGAGGCCGGAAGCTGAAGCCTCACTGCGGCGGGGTTGATGACCTTGAGGATCTTGTATGGTCCTATGTAGCGGTCCTTCAGTTTCGGGGAGGCCACTTGTAGTGGGATGTCCTTGGTGGACAACCACACCTCCTGCCCGGGGCGATACGTTGGGGCCGGGGTCCGCCGCCGGTCTGCATGGGTCTTCGCCCTCATCCGGGCCTTCAACAAAGCAGAACGGGCGGCACGCCACACCCGATGGCACTTCCGCAGGTGGGCCTGGACCGAGGGTACACCGACCTCTCCCTCAACCACCGGAAACAATGGGGGCTGATACCCCAAACACACCTCAAAAGGGGAGAGGCCGGTGGCTGATGACACTTGACTGTTGTGGGCGTACTCGATCCAGGCCAGATGAGTACTCCAGGCCGCCGGGTGCGCGGCTGTCACACAACGTAGGGTCTGCTCCATCTCTTGGTTGGCCTGTTCTGCTTGCCCGTTGGTTTGGGGGTGATACCCGGACGAGAGACTGGCCGTATCCCATGCAGCCGGACGACGTGGTGGACCAGGAGGTCCGCTGTCTCCTGGGCCGTTGGGAGCTTCGGGAGGGCCACGAAGTGGGCCGCCTTGGAGAATCGGTCCACTATCGTGAGGATGACGGTGTTTCCCTGGAACGGCGGGAGACCCGTGACAAAATCCAGGCCGATGTGAGACCAGGGGCGATGAGGTACGGGCAGCGGCTGTAGCAATCCCGATGATTTGCGGTGGTCGGCTTTGCCCCTGGCGCAGGTGGTACAGGCCTGGATATAATCCCGGACGTCGGTCTCCAGGGACGCCCACCAGAAGCGCTGCCGGACGACTGCCACGGTTCTTTTCACCCCCGGATGACAGGAGAACTTAGAACCGTGACAGAAGTCCAGAACCGCAGCCCTTGCTTCTGGTGGGACGTAGAGTCTATTCCTCGGCCTGGTTCCGGGGTCCGGGTTTCGTGCCAGGGCCTCCCGGACGGTCTTCTCCACGTCCCAGGTGAGGGTGGCCACGATAGTGGACTCCGGGATGATGGGATCCGGGGGATCCGACGACTCCGTTCTGACTTCGTCTTCGTGTACCCGGGACAAAGCATCCGATCTTTGATTTTTGGTCCCGGGACGGTAGGTGATCCGGAAGTCAAAACGGCCGAAGAACAGTGACCAGCGGGCTTGCCTGGGATTCAGCCGCTTGGCGGTCCTGATATACTCCAGGTTCCGGTGGTCAGTGAAAACCGTGAATGGCACGGACGTTCCCTCCAACAGATGTCTCCACTCCTCAAGAGCCTCTTTCACCGCAAGGAGTTCTCGATTGCCGACGTCATAGTTCCGTTCGGCCGGGGTCAACCTACGGGAAAAATAGGCACACGCTCTGGGACAGCACAGCTCCTATCCCTGAGTCTGAGGCGTCCACCTCAACCACTAACTGGCGACTAGGATCGGGCTGCACCAGAACGGGTGCAGACGAGAAGCGCCGTTTCAACTCCTTGAACGCGGCATCGCAACGATCCGACCAGGTGAAGGGAACTTTTGGCGAGGTCAGGGCTGTCAGGGGGCTAACTACCTGACTGTAGCCCTTAATGAACCTCCTGTAGAAATTAGCAAAGCCGAGGAACTGTTGCAGCTTCCTACGGCTTGTGGGTTGGGGCCAGTCTCTCACCGCCGCAACCTTGGCCGGATCGGGAGCGACGGAGTTGGAGGAGATGATGAACCCCAGGAAGGACAAAGAAGTGCGGTGGAACTCACACTTCTCGCCCTTCACAAACAGCCGGTTCTCTAACAACCGCTGCAGGACCTGACGTACATGTCGAACATGGGTCTCAGGATCCGGAGAAAAGATGAGTATATCGTCTAGATATACGAAGACGAATCGGTGCAGGAAGTCCCACAAGACGTCATTAACTAATGCTTGGAACGTCGCGGGAGCGTTTGTAAGACCGAACGGCATGACCAGGTACTCAAAATGACCTAACGGGGTGTTAAATGCCGTCTTCCACACGTCTCCCTTCCGGATCCGAACCAGGTGATATGCATTCCTAAGATCAAGCTTGGTGAATATCTTGGCTCCATGCAGGGGCGTGAACACCGAATCCAACAAGGGTAAGGGGTATCGGTTACGAACCGTGATTTCGTTCAGCCCCCTGTAATCGATACATGGACGTAATCCGCCATCCTTTTTCCCCACAAAAAAGAAACCCGCACCCATCGGGGAGGTGGAATTCCGGATCAACCCGGCAGCCAAAGAGTCCTGGATGTAGGTCTCCATTGATTCGCGCTCAGGACGTGAGAGGTTGTACAGCCTACTGGACGGGAACTCAACGCCTGGAACCAAATCAATGGCACAATCATACGGGCGGTGCGGGGGAAGGGTGAGCGCCAGATCCTTGCTGAACACCTCTGCAAGGTCATGGTACTGCACCGGCACCATCCCTAGATTGGGCGGGGCTCTGACCTCCTCCCTGGCTTGAGAACCGGGAGGAACCGAGGAACCTAAACATACCCGATGGCAGGTTTCGCTCCACTGAACCACTACCCCGGACGGCCAATCGATCCGGGGATTGTGTTTCAACATCCAGGGGAACCCTAAAATCACACGGGAGGTGGTCGGAGTCACAAAAAACTCGATCTCCTCCCGGTGATTCCCCGACACCACCAGGGTTACTGGTGGTGTCTTGTGAGTGATAGGAGGGAGTAGGGAGCCATCTAGTGCCCGTACCTGCACAGGCGAGGTAAGCGCCACCAGAGGGAGCCCCATCTCCCTGGCCCATTTGCTGTCTAGCAAATTCCCTTCTGAGCCCGTGTCCACCAGTGCTGGGGCCTTCAGGGTTAAATCCTCATACAGGATTGCAACTGGGAGTCGTGTGGCGATGTGGGTGTGTCCCACGTGAATGTCTTGGCCCACCCCTAGCCCAGTTTCTAGGGGCGGGCGTTTGGCGTTTAACCGCTCGGGGCAGTCTCTTAATTGATGCTCTATCGAGCCACAAACAAAACACGCTCCGTGGGCCAGCCTCCTTTGTGTAACTGGTGCCCTAAATGTTGCCCTACTCGTGTCCATAGCTTCGTCAGCAGGGGGGGCTGTAACCGCACGGAGCGCAGGGGCCGTGGAGCGTGGGGAGGGCGGAACGCGGTCGGAACCGGAAGGGAGAGGGACGACGCGTGCCCGGCCACACCCTTCGTCTCGTTCCCGACGGCGCTCTTCTAACCGATTGTCTAATCGTATGACAAGATCGATGAGCCCATCTAAATCCCGCGGTTCGTCCTTAGCCACCAGGTGCTCCTTGAGGACCATCGACAGTCCGTTTACAAAGGCGGCGCGGAGGGCAGTGTTATTCCAGCCGGACCTCGCAGCCGCGATGCAGAAGTCGACTGCATAGGCAGCTGCGCTCCGGCGCCCCTGTCTCATTGACAGCAGCACGGCTGAAGCGGTCTCTCCTCTATTAGGGTGATCGAACACTGTTCTGAACTCCCTCACAAACCCATCATATGTCTGAAGGAGCCGTGAATTCTGCTCCCAGAGCGCTGTAGCCCAAGCGCGTGCCTCACCACGAAGCAGATTTATCACATAAGCTACTTTGCTAGCGTCGGTCGCGTACATGATGGGACGCTGTGCGAAGACGAGCGAACACTGCATAAGGAAGTCCGCGCACGTCTCCACACAGCCTCCGTACGGCTCTGGGGGGCTTATGTATGCTTCAGGGGAAGGAGGGAGGGGTCGTTGAACGACCAGTGGAACGTCATTATTACGCACAGGGTCGACGGGAGGGAGAGCCGCAGCGGCGCCCAGAGGGCGCGCTTCCACCTGCGTGGCGAGAGCCTCCACCCTGCGGTTCAGGAGGACGTTCTGCTCGGTTATCAAATCCAACCGAGTCGTGAAAGCGGTGAGGATCCGCTGCAACTCACCGATCACCCCTCCTGCGGACGCCTGTGCGCCCTGTTCTTCCATTGGCCGTTCAACAGCCGGTTGACGCCCCTCGGGATCCATGACGCTGGCCGAGATATACTGTTGTGAAAGTGTAGGAACACGGACCCACAACAGGGTCGCAAATGAACGGACAATGGAGAAAGTCAAATAACAAAGCTTTACTGTTGTGAATACGCACAACAAACACAACAGATTACAATTGTGATTATAACCAATTCCAATGGTGTCGTGTGGGCAGGCTCGACGATAGGAGACGTCTGTCCGAGTCGAACCGGAACCACCCGATTTCCTCTGCCACCGAACCCCGGGAATACTGGAGCCGCCAAGTCCCGAACTCCCAGGTGGCCACTGCCTCCGCTCGTCGGATCCGGTACTGCTGGCAAGGAACAGAAACAGTCAAATGTGGGTGCGGCTGCACCCAGCAACACGTAGGGTGGAAACACCACCTCCACCTCTAATCAACAACAACACTGTAGTGCAGGAATGCGAGTACTTATCCCAAAATACAGTCTCCTGCTGTTCTTCTCTCTTTCTGTGCAAAGGCAAAAGTATTCAATAGTCAGAAGACAATTCGTTGGGCTGGATACGTTACCTCCTTGGTAGAGCGATATCTCGGCAATGAGGTGGAGATGCCGTCCAGCTGATATACCCCTCTGCTGATGGATGTCAGCTGTCTCGGTTGATAGGTGACAGCTGTCACCTTGGCTGCTCCTGTGAGGCGGCAGCGCCCTCTGGTGCCTGGAGCCCGCACTCCAGGCAGGGCGCCCTCTGGTGGTGGTGGGCCAGCAGTACCTCCTCTTCAGCGGCCCACACAACAGCTGATAATTTTATTACATCCTTGGCAAACATAAAAATCTTGCAACAAATTGGTCCTCCCCTAAATAATCACTCAATAATCACCTAACTCAACCGAGAAGAAAAAAACATCTGGAGCCAACACTTTGTATAATTAATATATCAGTATGTTAACTTTTGAATGTCAATAACAAATAACTGATATTTTACTGTCATAAAAAGTCATCGTTATTTTGGTTTTAGTCGATACAGCAGGCACTGAATCACACTGAAAATTGTTTTTTTTTTTTTTTTTAACCATCTGATATTTAACAGTAATTAAAATTAGACCATTAGAATAAGATGTTTTTTAAAGTAGATTTCCCCCACTCTTTAAACTTTCTCCACAGCTTAAATGTAATTTTGGTCAGAATATGTCTGTGAAAGGAGCCATTAATGGTCTAAATATCTTTGAATGGTTTCAAATTCCCTTTTGATGTAAATCCATTGGTTCTGCTGAAGATATGTCTCAAACCTCCTCTGTGACCCCATTCATATGAAAGCCTTGAAATTCTCTTCAAAAGGGTTTGTTACTCTGCGGAGGTCACAAGGATATTACGTATGACTGACTCACATTTTTTCCAAATCAGCAGACTTTTGGCCGAGATATAGCAGGTCAAACCAATGAATTTAATGAACTCTCACAGACACAATGAATGCCTCTTGCCATTTGAACTCAGATAAAGGGATACGGGCAGGTCAGCAAGCCCTTTCAAGGGGTTTGTACACAAATGTGACAGAGTGCAGTTGCTTCAGTGTCGGCGCTGACAAGTTGTTCAAAGTGCTGTGGATGTCAGTGATAGTCCCGTCATCCACACTGCTGCCTTTGTCCCCCGTTTTGTGACTCCTTCTCTTTCATCGACAGTCTCCAAGTACAAAAGCAAAAGAATGCAAGGGTCTTTTTCAAAGTTTTGTATGCCTCATTTCTCTCCGAGCCAATGTTGTGCTGTAGGCCCGCAAGTAAGGAACTTCATTGTCGAGACAACAATGCAGAATTACGGCGCAGAACAACTTCTGATGGCAACTCGCAACTCCTCCCTCCTTTTCACTGGTTTACTTTCTGATCCTCCCACTTTCTATCTCAGTTTTCATCATTGCTCGAATGCTTGCAGTGAGTTTTCTGCCTGTGTTAATTTAGGAAAAGGCAACGCAGATGTGAAAAATTGCAAATTTTCTACAATTTTAAGTTTTGTCTTGAGCTTTTTCTGTTTCATGCTGCTTCCATATTGTTTTGATGGAACGCCAATTTTTAAGCTTGTGATTTGTGTATTCACTTATTTGGAAGTCCATGGGAAACCACCAAAGGGGGTAACGGTTCGGGAGGAGGGAGGTCACAGAGTTAAAGCAGGAGGGTGTGTGGTGGGAGGACAAACAACCCACAAAATATTCACATAACCATATTCACCTCAGCAGTCTGTGATCATCTCATACTCAGTGATCCTATTATTATTTACTATTATTATTATTCCTATTATTATTATTACTGTGGGACCTTGAGACTCTGGTGGACTGATTCAGGACTGGGATCCCCCCCCAGGATGGACAGATAAGGCCTGTTGATGGCGCCTCAAGGGCAGCCTTTCCGGGCTGTCTGTCTGGACACTGGACACATCCAAGTCTCGGCTGTTGTCTGTTGTCTGTTGTTTTTTTTGTTTTTGTTATGACTGTTTTTCTGTGCTATGGGGTTTTTTTTTTTTTGCTCTCCAGTGGTGCTGCGGGTTCAACGCAGCAGCAATGGAGGTTTTTCTTCCCAATTCTTTCCTTGTGTGTGCTTTTATATGTGTTCATGTACCGGACCGGCTTATGTGTGTTGTTGTTTGTTAAGTGTGTCATGAGGCCAGTCAAGGTTTGCTCAGCCCTACTCGTGACCTAGGGCAGGGATATACATCTGGAGCTGGTCCCCAGGTGCCAAAAAGGTGACCTCTGCTCCTAATAGGCAATTAGGATGGGTAAAATGCAGTAGACACATTTCATTGTGCAGGGAACATGTTCCTATGTGCATATGACAATAAACTTCTTTTGAATCCTTGAATTATTTTCTCTCTGTGCGTTTTTGTGAGCCGTTATATTCCTTCAGCAATGTTCTCATGATTTCTAATGACTTCCTGCCGTTTGCCCCATGTCCTCTACATTCAGATGACATTAGCTTCTTCTCAGGAGTCGCCACTGGTAGCAGATTTAATTACTGTTCAGCTCCAAGTGTTTGGCAAACATTACTTTGAAGTTGTGAAGTTATGTGTTGGATTATGTTCTGTGATGGACAATGCATCCAACAATCTAATTATTACTTGTTATAGTAGTATGAAGAATTAGGTTAACTGAGTTTGTTATTGTTTTGTTTTTTTGTTATTGTTTTTTTTTTATTGTGCTTTGTGCACTATTGTTTGTTCTGTTGAGAAATTTTAGTTCACTGATTAATCTATATTGTCTGTGCTTGTTTTTTGGTATTTGTTGTTATGAGTAGATAGATAGATAGATAGATAGATAGATAGATAGATAGATAGATAGATAGATAGATAGATAGATAGATAGATAGATAGATAGATAGATAGATAGATAGATAGATAGATAGATAGATAGATAGATAGATAGATAGATAGATAGATAGATAGATAGATAGATAGATAGATAGATAGATAGATAGATAGATAGATAGATAGATAGATAGATAGATAGATAGATAGATAGATAGATAGATAGATATTAATGGTAAAATGGTTGGGTGTTTAAGCTTTTGCTTCTGCCTGCCCGCTTTCGGATGCACAAAACTGTGAAATTTTTTGTGAGTTTTTTTGTTTTATGTTTGTTAAATATGTGTGTGTGCTGAATAAACTCATTCATTCATTCAACAACAACAATAAGAAGAAAGGATTATTAACCAGGTGAGAGGTCTGTACAGGAAAATATCAGACCGAGGTGCTGACAGTATGGGCTGAGCGTCATCAATGTCCTTGCGAAAAACACTGAGGTCTGATATCCTCGTACAGACCGAGCAAGCGAGGTTAATAATTTGCTTATTATATGGCTATTATATATATAAACACGCAAATGTACAGTATCACTCGAATATGCTGCTGACAGTGTTCGGCTCGTTTGCTTTCTTCACCTCCTTGAAGGTGTTGCAGACCGACTGTCATGGTAACCGGTCCAATATGGGAAAATATCGACCAGTAATCAGCCAATCAGAGCGCGTGTAGCATCACAGCCATATAATAATATCAGTTATCAAGTTGTTCACCAATGAATATGGCTTTATACACCCTGAAGAAAACCATACACCCTGAGGCCAAAAGCTGAAGGGTGTATGGTTTTCTGAATATTCATTGGTGAACAACTTGATAACGATTTTATCATATACCTATAAATGATAAATGTTGTATGGTTTTCTGAAGGGTGTAAAAAGCCATCATGTGCTGTGATGTCACAACATATGTATGGATTGGCTGATTACCAAGGCGTCATTCATTTTGTGGGTTTTACTCGGGTGATATGAAAAATATTACTGGTCCGCGAAAAATATCACAAGGGTGTATTGCTATTTATTCTTTAGTGTTTTATCCAATCATATTGGCGTATCATTTATAGGTATATGATAATATTATTTATTATACATCTGACTGAAATCCTTTGTTCTTGGCTGATTTGCGTGTAATAATTGCAATACTTTTCACAATAAATCATCCAGATTTAACAATAGCCACATTGTTGACTGATTCTGCACCTTTTTGGGCAACATTATGAGTAACTGCGGACCGATTTTGTCATAACAGGGCAACAATGTTTCACGCATGCGCAGGGGTGATGCATCGCAGACGACTACTCATCTCTCTCTCTCTCTCTCTCTCTCTCTCTCTCTACTTCACTTCTCATTTTTCTCTCTCTCTACTCCTCTCTCTACATGACGACATCATGGCGGAGAGCAGAAGGTTTGCGTCTGTGGATACTGATGGGATAAACACTCTTCTATCCAAGAAATACAGTGAGAGTACTGCAAAAAGTATCAAGAAAAGTTCTGCACTGTTCAAGGAGTTTTTAGCGAAGGACGACGGGAAAGATTTGCATGGTGTTTCACCCGACGAGTTCGAGAAGCTTCCCACTGCTGCGCTCCAAGTCTGGCCAGAGGCTGAAACACAATACCATGAACTCACTACGGTACGGGATATCTAGGTACCTTAAGGATAAGAGTATTGACATTATGGGGAATCCTGAGTTTGAACGGGAAATGACTTAGCAAATTTTTCACACAATTGTAAAGATAAATTTATTACCTACATAGATGCATAATAAAACAAATGGTGACTGGTTTATTGGGCAGCATAATGGTGTCACCCCTCAGGGATCAGTGTTGCCCGCGGCCTTCGGCCTTAGGCAACAATGATCCCTCAGGTGACATTCCTTTATGCTGCCCAGTAAACCAGTCACTATTTGTATATTATTTACATATCACATTTCAAGTAACTGTTATACAGTGCTTTCTAAAATAATACATAGTGTTAAAAAGCTATTTTGTTCTGGTGTCACTCATTTCAAACAAGGTGAAAATCAATGGAAAGATCCCTCAAATAAATAATTAAATAAATAATATTAGAATTCTGGACTGCAGTCACCACAAAACAAAATGAAACTAGGCTTTGTTGATATATTATAAAAAAATTTGGAGCCAAGTTTTGTTTTTCATTTCCAAACTTAAGCTTGACACAGAGTTATTAAAAAGTTACATATTCGATTTTGTTTGGGACTGATCCACTTTCTGTCACTTATTCAGGTACAGGTTGTGGTGGCAGAAGACCAAGCAGCTCATCCCACACTTCCCTATCCTTAGCCAAGTCCTCTAACGTCCTGTGTGTGGGATCTGAGGTGTTTTGCAGTCAGCTGGGGGATATAATCCTCCAGTATGTCCTATTTCTTCCCTGGGCCTCCTCTTTGAGGACAGGAACATAAATTTATTAATAAATCAAGAGCCTCACCTTCTGACTCTTTTTTTCATGCCCCCACAACAAAATGAGTCATATTTTCATGACGTTTTTTTTATTTTTATTTTACTATTTCTAATCCTCCCCCTTCTCCTAACTCTAACCATAACCACAACGTAAGTCTCTCCCTTCCTTTCTGTCCGTTGATCTCACGCTCCATCTTTCTCCCACCCCGAGATACTTAAACTCCTCAACTTGGGGCGGGGCTGAGTGGTCACTAGAGGTGTGAGGGCATTGTCCACCCAGTATATATAGAAAATCTCAAACACTTAATAAATAAGAAATAACTATGGTTTGCTCAGACTCAAAGAATGCAAGTCCCTGTCAGTGTCAGAATGCATTTAAATGTGTTCCAACACTACATTTCATTTCACGTTGGTTAGTGAGAGTAATGCCCACTTCCTGGTTGGGTCACCAAGTCTTTGGAAGGTTGCAAACTTTTCACAATCATGTGACCTGATGCTGAGTTCTAATTTGAGTATCAAACTTTCCCTCAGGCATCCAGCTCTGTGAGCCCTGGACTAATTGCCATTGTTTTTCATCTTTTTAATCTAATTTGTTTGGACAATGGACAAGTCACTCACACTGAGCAAAGGAGTTTCATTCACCCAGGGTCACTCTGGCAGTAATATCCAGAAAAATCTTTCTGTACCTTTGACCGCCACAGCCTGTGTGTTCCAAATCCAACTTCAGCTACTTGGTCTTATTTCATCTGCTCACTTTCGCAGTTGTTACACAACATCATTCAAAGCACTCATCATTCATCATGAAGCACTCTTTGGAATCTTAATAGTGTGCTTTGAAGCTTTCAATCAAAGCTTTTCACAGGCTGAATTCAAAACAAGAAGCCGACTGTGGACTAAGTAAACTATGTCAAGGTTGGGTAGGATTACTTTGAAATGTAATCCAAAAGTAATCAGATTATAAGTAATCCAAATGTATGTACATACATACATGTAATCCACATGTATTCTTTCAAAGTAATCCTACCATACGTTGGCTATGATACCCAGGTTTTGATTGATAACATTAGATATCAAGACAACATCACACAACATCACATAGTTTGAAGCAGAGATTGCAGCCTAAGCACTCTGGAATATTAAAAGCTTTGAAACAAAGCTAGTCTCACAGCCTGAATTCAAAACAAGAAGCACACTGACAACTTACAATGACCCATAACTGTCACACTGAGTTTTCTTTAGACAGCTCATGGGATGGATATTTGAAAATTTTCAAGTTAATGAAAATGTTTTGGACTCTATTGACATCAGTCATTCAGGAATACAAATACAAATAGTACTGCAAATCTGAGAGACCATACAACAAGTGGACTAGTGAGGGAAGCTGCAAAGACACCCACTGGTTGCACTCATTCTAATCATGTGCAACCGTAGTCCATATTTTAATCATCTAAATTGAAAAGATTTTTTTCTGTGCATGATAACTCTGATGGAGTTAGAGGATTTTGTGGCTGTGATTGGATAAACTGTGAATAGTGGAACTTTGGACTGTTGCATCACTAATCATACAGCTTCAGTGCAGTGCAGAAATGAAGAAGAAGAACTACGACATAGGCTCTGAGGCCCATCACGCCACTGGAAACAGATAAGGACTTTTTTAATATGTGATTTTTCAGCTGCTGTGCGCCAGAAGGCATGTGGGAGACTGCTGCTGTGATTAGGTTTGTTTTCTTGTAATAAAGTCCTTGTGTGAGGACAACAAACCATGGCAGTGAAAGAAATAAGGAAAGAAAGAGTTCTTTATTTGATGTCAAAACCCAATATTTCACTTTTTTTCTTAAAGTTCCATTGCAAGCATTGTGATTTGGCATTAGCTTTTGTTTGATTTCCCCCACATTGTGTTATGTAATATATCAGATGGAATCCAAAATTGCAGACAGTGACCACACAGGATGTAAAGAAAAAAACAGGTGATTTGTTTTACCAGAAATTTAAGTCCAGTTCAATAAACATGGAGGAGTCCGATATGTACAACAGGCAGGAAAGCAGAGTCGACGAGCTAATGACAACACATTTAGATGAGCGGACACTGGAGCACAGGAGCCACGAGTAGGGGTCACAATGTAGGAACCAAAATGTAGTAATCACAATAATCCAGCAAACGCAAGAGGGAACAGTGAAGTATTAAATAGTGACACAGACGAGTAAAGGAGCAAGAGGTGGTGAGATTGGGAATGTTATGTGTCGACGCGGGTTGAGGAGCGGACCTGCGTCTGACGGAACCCAGCGTTAAAATAATCAGAAAGCGGTTCCAATAACCAAACAATTTATTTTTCCACCCTCTGGTGCATAACAAAGTGTATAAACAAAAGATGCGTCAGTCTGGTGGAGTGAAGGCTGGCATGCTCTCCAGCGCCTAAAAGGATCGAAGCCCGGCGCTTCTGGACTCACTTTTACCGCCAAACACCCCCCGGGTGGACACGACAAACCGACTCTCTGCGAAGGATAGAAGAGGTGAGGTAAGTCAGCAGTTACAAACAATATCCTTCAAAAGGCACACACTATCAGCAACACATTCAGGTCTGTATTTAAGCTTTATGTAAATGAGCAGCTTCTCACAACAGGTGGAGGATCAGTTGTCCGCACGCCACGGCAGTGAGAAGCGAGCTGCACAATTCTTATCACAGTTCAAATATACTGCATAACAAAATACCAAGTTACTATCAACAATTAGTCAAACAATTAATCACCTCTGATGTGTGCTGACAGCATGTGTCCCTCACCCTTCTTCCTTCACAGGCACGATGTGTCAAACCCAGGCGCGGTCCTAAGCGTCTCACAAACAAACATCACAAGGTCGAGTTCCCGGCAATTCTGCTTGAATCACACATGGCTTAAATGCAGAACGCCATCTAATTATCTGCTTCAGCTGAAAGTCTTTAAGGTTGCATGTGAGCACCATCCACAGGTGCTGCACATAACGTTGATGAGGGTGAAGGACTCTTCAGCCAGCACCTTCTCCACAGACAAATCAGTTTTCATACCACCTGGAGAGCAAAGAAAAGAAAAGAACACCAAAATGTCCAGCCACACCCCCCCCAACACACAACAGTACCCCCCCTTTAACGGGAAGCCTCCCGGCGACCGAACAGACCAGGTCCGAGAACAGCACCTCCCTCCGGGGTCCTCGTCAGGAAGCAGACAGCATAACGCTCCCAAGGTCCACCACAGACAGCAGGACAGGGCACCGCAGCTGGAAGGCCGGCTGGCATCAACAAAAATCCCAAAACAGTCCCTAATACAATCCAACATACAAGAAAAAACATAAAACCCACCCAAAACCTCCCCAGGGGACCGTCCCATCCAACCCCGGGAAGAAAAGAAAAACTCCCAAATGCAAAAACCCAACACAGCCCCACAAACACAATACAAACATAAATGCATAAAAGAAAAATAACAAACAACCCCCCCAGAACGAGTTGCAGAGCCCAACACCCCCCAGAAGGCCTTTACCACCAGTTCCAGGAGGAATAGCCAGAACCGGAATCCCACAAAGGTCCCCAGGTACACATGGAGCAAACGGCGCCCCCCAGAGGACCGTACCATCAAACCCCAGGAGGCACCCTCCCCACAACCCCGGAACCCCAGACCCGGCCACACTTGGCCAGTCGGCCCCACAAGCCAATTCCCCCCCAGAGGACCATCCCATCAACCCTGGGGGCGGAACCCGGAGGGAAACAAAACAAAATCAAAGTCCAACCCCCGGAGGACTACCCTAAACAACCCCGGGGGCAAATAAAACAACCGTTAAACCCTGTTACCTTCCCCGGCACCCCGAAAGACCCCAGGTCCCTTCCAGAGCCCCTCGGCGGCTCAATTTTGGCGAACGGCACAAAACATTAAGCCGGGGAAGGGAACAGGAAAAACTAACCCAGCCCCAACCCCAAGGCGCAGCGGAAAACCGGAAATACGTCCGGTGCCCCAACTCGACCATACCCCAGCCTCTCGAGAGGGGTGGAACTACCGAAATGGCAAACGGCAACAGATCGGCCCACCCCTCCGACTGAGGTAAGTTCCCGCTGCACCACACCCCGGCAACACCAATGACGAACGGTACAAAGGCTCACCGAGGCAGGAGTGGAACCGGGCCCTAACCAAACCAAGAAAAACGCCCCTAACAACCCCCCCCCCCAGGTGCAGAGGTCTTCTGAGAACACTCAGCGTGACCAACCTGCACCACCCCACAACCCACAAGACAAACGGTCTTGGGGCAAGCGAGGTTGGGGTTAGGGATGCAGGGAAAGAAAAAACAACAAAACAAAATGACCCCAAAACCCAAACAGAAGATACCTAAATACACATAAAAAAATAACGATCAAGTGAGCTCAGACGGGCTTCTAACTGCCTAACGTTCACTCCACCAGACACGCCCCTGACTCCCCAAACAAATTATAACCCCTATTCAAAGAAACAAAACATTAGCCCATACAATTTTTTTTTGTTTTTGTGTGTGTGTGTTATTTCACCTGTCCCAGAACACCTGGAGATACGTCACCATTATTTTTCTTGACGCTTATATGTCGGGGCAATACAGTGGTCTCTGCTCGTCCGAGCTGCATGGGCTCGTCTGCAAGAGGAGCCAGAGGTCCCGTCGGAGGAGCCTCAGTGGGGCGAAGAAGAGGCGGCCCAGATCTGTGTCGGGGAAAGCCTCGAGATGAAAAAACCCGCTCTGATGGCCGCCCTCTCTCGCATCCACGCTCCTTCATCCGATCATCTAGACGAATCACCAACGATATTAGCTCATCTAAATCGTTTGGCTCGTCACGGACTGCCAGCTCGTCTTTTAATGACTCATTTAACCCATCTACAAACACTCCTCGTAAAGCTGCGGCGTTCCAACCTGACTGAGCAGAAAAAATCCGGAAGTCCACGGAATACTCCGCCGCACTCCGCCTCCCCTGCCTGAGATTCAGCAACCGTTGGGCAACGGTATTCGTTTTCACAGGATGGTCAAAAACCAGTCGGAACTCCCGGGAGAAATCCTTAAAGGATCCTAACAATGGCGAGTTGTTACTCCAAAACGCTGTGACCCAAGCTAAGGCGTCACCTCGGAGCAAATTTGTCACATATGAAACACAACTCCCATCAGAAGAGAAGGAAGCCGGTCGCTGAGCAAAAACCAGAGAACATTGCATCAAAAACGAAGCACAGGCTTCAACGTCTCCCGCATAAGGCTCCGGATGACAAATAATCGGTTCGGACGCCGAATCTCTGGGTGACGGAGTTATCTGTACCGGTATCGATGGTGCCGCAGCTGGAGCAGCAGGAAGCGGAACGGCTTGCGCTGCAAGCTCCGTAACACGGGCGTCTGTTTGTTTAATTTGGTTTGCGAGATGCTGTAATTGCTCCCATATTTTCTCCAAGTGTTCTTGAACTCTTTCGGCGAAAGGAACCGCCTCTGCCGCTGGGTCCATTTTGGAATGGCCGGGAACTACTGTTATGTGTCGACGCGGGTTGAGGAGCGGACCTGCGTCTGACGGAACCCAGCGTTAAAATAATCAGAATGCGGTTCCAATAACCAAACAATTTATTTTTCCACCCTCTGGTGCATAACAAAGTGTATAAACAAAAGATGCGTCAGTCTGGTGGAGTGAAGGCTGGCACGCTCTCCAGCGCCTAAAAGGATCGAAGCCCGGTGCTTCTGGACTCACTTTTACCACCAAACACCCCCCAGGTGGACACGACAAACCGACTCTCTGCGAAGGATAGAAGAGGTGAGGTAAGTCAGCAGTTACAAGCAATATCCTTCAAAAGGCACACACTATCAGCAACACATTCAGGTCTGTATTTAAGCTTTATGTAAATGAGCAGCTTCTCACAACAGGTGGAGGATCAGTTGTCCGCACGCCACGGCAGTGAGAAGCGAGCTGCACAATTCTCATCACAATTCAAATATACTGCGTAAAAAAATACCAAGTTACTATCAACAATTAGTCAAACAATTAATCACCTCTGATGTGTGCTGACAGCATGTGTTCCTCACCCTTCTTCCTTCACAGGCACGATGTGTCAAACCCAGGCGCGGTCCTAAGTGTCTCACAAACGAACATCACAAGGTCGAGTTCCCGGCAATTCTGCTTGAATCACACATGGCTTAAATGCAGAACGCCATCTAATTATCTGCTTCAGCTGAAAGTCTTTAAGGTTGCATGTGAGCACCATCCACAGGTGCTGCACATAACGTTGATGAGGGTGAAGGACTCTTCAGCCAGCACCTTCTCCACAGACAAATCAGTTTTCATACCACCTGGAGAGCAAAGAAAAGAAAAGAACACCAAAATGTCCAGCCACACCCCCCCCCACCCCCCCCCCCCCCCCCAACACACAACAGGGAATGTGCAATAACTGAGGGAGAACAGGAACTGACAGAGACAGAGTGACACAAACCACAAAGAACTCTAGGGGTGAGTAGAAACAAACACACACCACAACTAAATACCAAACTAAAAGGGAAACCCCCAAAGTAACAAAGTCCAAAACCAAGGAACAAAGGCTAAAAACTAAAGTGGATTTCCAGAATAGCTAGTGTGCAAACCAGGAAAACACCACAACAGACAGGGGATAGACAGCAACATATTGTGATTGTTTCATTTTGCCCACCCCATTCAAATGCAAACCAGTCTCACAGATTGTCATGATTCAGCAGCACGAAATATACATCAATCTACTGGTTCGTCATATTGTCACGAAAAGTGCAAAATTTTCCTCATGGGAGCACAAATTCATTCTAATTCATTCCGCGATGGCTGCATGTAATTAAAAGTGCAGTGGGGGGGGGGGGGGGGGGGGGGTATGGTTAGGGTTAGGGGAAGGAACAGGGTTAGGTTATGGTTAAGGTTAGGGTTGGGGGTAGGAGTAGGGTTAGTAATAATGAGTTTTAAAAAAAAAAACCCAGTCACGAAAATTTGAATCATTTTGTGATGGGAGGATGAAAAAAAAAGTGAGCCTGGGCTGTCCAAATGACTTCTCTGACAGCATCCCACACTCTGCAAATGACAGAATGTGACATATAGTGCATCTGGAAAGTATTCACAGCACTTCACTTTTTCCACATTTTGTTATGTTGCAGCCTTATTCCAAAATGGCTAAAATTCATTTTTTTTCCTCAAAATTCTACACACAACACCCCATAATGACAATGTGAAAAAAGTTTTTTGAAATTTTTAAAAATTGTATTGAAAAAAAAAACTAAGAAGTCACGTATACATAAGTATTCACAGCCTTTGTCATGAACCTCAAAATTGAGCTTCATCCTGTTTCCACTGATCATCCTTGGAATGTTTCTACAGCTTAATTGGAGTCCATCTGGGGTAAATTCAGCTGATTGGATGTGATTTGGAAAGGCACATACCTGTCTACATATAAGGTCCCACAGTTGACAGTGCATGTCAGAGCACAAACCATGCATGAAGTCAAAGGAATTGTCTGTAGACCTCCAAGACAGGATTGTCTTGAGGCACAAATCTGGGGAACGGTACAGAAATATTTATGCTGCTTTGAAGGTCCCAGGGAGCACAGTGGCCTCCATCATCCGTAAAATAGAACAAGTTTGGCTCCACCAGGACTCAGGACCAGGACC
The DNA here is from genome assembly GCF_902500255.1 of Thalassophryne amazonica. Lineage (NCBI taxonomy): Eukaryota > Metazoa > Chordata > Actinopteri > Batrachoidiformes > Batrachoididae > Thalassophryne > Thalassophryne amazonica. Next base: position 78,957,308 of record NC_047111.1, on the reverse strand, counting down.
AGGATTCTAGAGCTGGCCGCTCATCGACACTGAGCAATCGGGGGAAAAGGGTCTTATTCAGGGAGGTGACCAAGAACCAGATGGTCACTCTGTCAGAGCTCCAGCATTCCTCTGTGGAGAGAGGAGAACATTCTAGAAGGACAACCATCTCTGCAGCAATCCACCAATCAGGCCTGTATGGTAGAGTGGTCAGACAGAAGCCACTCCTTAGTAAAAGGCACATGACAGCCCACCTGGAGTTTGCCAAAAGGCACCTGACGGACACGCAGATCATGAGAAACAAAATTCTCTGGTCTGATGAGACTCTTTGTGCCAGGTGTCATGTTTGGAGGAAATCAGGCACCATCCCTCCAGTGAAGCATGGTGGTGGTAGCATCATGCTGTGGGGATGTTTTTCAGTGGCAGGAACTGGGAGATGAGTCAGGAGTGAGGAAAACATGAATGCAGCAATGTGCGGAGACATCCTGGATGAAAACCTGCTTCAGAGCGCTCTTGACCTCAGAGTGGGGCAAGGACACTGACCTTAAGCACACAGCCAAGCTATCAAAGGAGTGGCTTCAGGACAACTCTGTGAATGTCCTTGAGTGGCCCAGCCAGAGCCCAGGCCTGAATCCCACTAAACATCTCTGGAGAGATTTGAAAATGGCTGTGCACTGACCCTCCCCATCCAACCTGATGGAGCTTGAGAGACGCTGCAAAGAGGAATGGGCAAAACTGCCCAAAGATAGGTGCACCAAGTTTGTCGCATCATATTCAACAAGACTTGAGGCTGTAATTGCTGCCAATAGTGCATCAACAAAGTACTGAGCAAAGGGTGTGAAAACCTATGTACATGTGATTTCTTGCTTTTTAATTTTTAATAAATTTGTAAAAAAAATAAATAAATAAAAATAAACTTTTTCATGTTGTCATTATGGGGTGTTGTGAGTAGAATGCTGAGGGAAAAATGAATTTACTCTATTTTGGAATAAGGCTGTAACATAACAATATGTGTAAAAAGTGAAGTATTGTGTATACTCTCTGGATGCACTGTATATGGTCCAGCCTCAACTTTCACTCAAAAGCTGAGACATAAGCACTGAGAAAAAGAAGTTTAAGCTAATACAATGTCCATATATAACCAATATATGTGCGGGTCACTGCACATCTCACAGAGTCCCAGTTTTCTCCTCTATTGAGGAGGCAACACGCGGCAGGAAGCTGCTGGGAGGTAGTTACTATTTCTCCATTACCATAGAAACTAGCACAGTGGCTTTCAGCTAGTCTAAACCAGGGGTCCACTGTCACCAACTTTCACACCAAGCCCTGACAAAACCCAAATGGATCCCAGCATTCTGAATAATATCCATTTGTACCCAGATTGCTGAAAAAATGAGCTGCCACCAGCAATAAAATGGCTCGGGTCAACACATGATGCTGAGAATGACCTTTTTGCATCACTTATCTTGAGCATTAGATGGGAAAACTCTCAGGAACACGGAATGGAGCAGTTAACAACAACAACAATATGCTTTGCAGTCACAGGGAGCTGACCTGCTGTGTGTTCCTAAAGTTAGGAAGAAAAAAGTAGGTGGTCGAGCTTTTCTACTTTATGCACTATATTTGGAACAAACTGCTACCTGAGATTAATTCAGTTCTGTTTATTTCATTCATATTGCACCAAATCAAAAATGACGTTGCCTTCACACGGGTAAGGTCTAACCTTACCAGGCCCCCTCAGCAAGTACTCACTATTACTAACCCTACTCCATCCCCCAACCCTAACCTTAACCATAACCACTGTCAAGAAAGATGACTTTAAGCTTGCTTTCAGCTTGTTTTCATCTTGGAATATAATACGTGCCATTGGATTAATACACACGTTGTTGGAATAAGCTGAACAGTGTTTGGTACTTTCCTGGAGTAAGTGAGGTCATACCGGACTTTTCCATTGCAGATGGGGAGGCCCTTGGGATGAACTCAGTGGTGAAAACGATGGGATATGTCTAAAGATGATTTTAAAATGACAAAGTATGATCAAATGAAGTATTAATGTGTTAAAAGTAATGTCTAAAAATGAATGTTACAAGCAAGTGAAATGAATGATTAAACAGTTGTTTTTCATAAAGGGTGCAGTCAGAAAGAAGTTAGTGATGTCGCAAGCAAGGCCAGAAGAGCTGATGACAAAAACAACTGAAAATTATTAAGATGTGATAAGATATGAAATGAATAATAAGGAATGAAAATGTTTGTATATGATCATATGAATTGTTTCTATGTGGAAAAGAGTTGAAATGAAATGATTGAATATGATTGATGTGATTTTAAAAGACATGATTTAAAAAGAATGAATTCTCGGAAAAGCTGATGTGTTAAGCAGAAAAACAGGAAACTTGCACAATAGAGTTACCGGCAGCCAGGACATGAGTTCTCCAGATGGCTTCCAGTAAAAGGAAGGAGTAAGGGGGGGAGGTTTTGAGTCACCATCATCCCCATGGTTACCAAGATCAACTCAACAACAACAAGAGTTTCATATAAAAACTGGACAACAACAGGAAACGGGGTTATTCTTCCAGGGAGAGGTGCTGTTGTCACTTCTCCGCTGCTACGAGGAGATCACAAGACTTGACCATCTTGTGAGCTGCAATTGGAATCGAGGAGCGAGAGGATTGGAGACATAAGAGATTATTTGAGAGAGTTTTCAACTCCCACTCAGGCCGTCCAGTCACGGGGTAGCAGAGCATTGGAGAATAATCACTGGCCTTAAGTCTGAGTGGGGAAGTTTCAACGTTTTCTCTCTCAAGGATCATCACATCATACCAGAGTGGATTAGATCAACTTTTGGTTGATTGAAGAAGGAATAAACTCTTATGTGGATTTATTTCCTGAAGGATAACAACATCACACAAGGATCGTGGTCAGCTAACAACTAATAGCTGATGAAGAGGAAATCAAGTTCATCGAACTGGGGATTTTAACATCAAAAAACCTCCTTCCCTCATTCCTAGAAAAATTGTTAAGAAGTTAATCCAGTCCAGCCAATGTAAGATCAGACAGCATTATTGAATCAGAAACAAAAATCTCTGCCAATTATTATTCTGATTATATTTGAATTATTGTTGTGAAATTATCATCATATGACCGATTTTGATTATGTTGTCAGCACTTGCAAACCTGCAATAAATTTCCAGGCATGCAGTTAAAGTGTTACGGCTCGGACATTGGATTTATTGATTCTTCTTAAGGTGTAAAAGTTAAAGTTTTTTTGGGTGTATAACATCAAAAAGTGCTCTAAAAGGTTAGTCTGGTTTTTAATGAAATTAGCGCATCCTGGGGACTCGCTGTACGAGTCACTGAATTTAAAATCTAGCAACATTCCAAGAGCCCTGATCCATAAGAGGAGAGCTGCCGTTAACGGGCGTGGCCGGCTCGTATCCTGGTTCCAGAAGAAGGCTATTCGACCGGGGTGCGAGATCAGCGTCAGCGGGGTGGACGTCCGGATGGAGGCAGTGAGCGGCTAGACGAATCTCCTCGCCACCAGCTTAAACAGCCTTTGTGCAGCCCTGCCGGGTAATACCCGCGGAGACACGAAGGTCGGACCCCAGAGACGGAGAGCTGGTTTATATATATATAAAGCGGGATCTGACACCACCCCCCGCTGCACTTTTAATTATGTGCAGCCATCACGGAATGAATTAGAACAAATTTGTGCTCCCATGATGAAACTTTTGCACTTTTCGTGACAATATGACAAACCAATAGATTTATGTATATTTCGTGCTGCTGATTCACGAAAATCTGTGAGACTGGGTTTATTAAAGTACATATGGTCCATGGGATTAAGAACCTTGCCCAAGGGCCCTTAGTGATTTTCTGGTCAGGCTGGGGTTTGAACTGAGGATCCTCTGGTCTCAAGCCCAATGCTTAACCACTAGATTCCATCTGCTCAAAGTGATGTTAATCAATGAAATCACCTGCTGGAGTGAGTGGCTGCAAAGAAAACCTGCACCCTCTCGGCCATTTCTGGAATACTTTGCACAGCACTGGCTTAAAGGCACTCACCTTGGTCATGTGGTCAGCCACAGTCCAAAAATATACTTAACACTTATTCGCTCATGTTAATAATTATTAATAGAAATAATAAATATGTGAGACGGCACAATGGCGTAACAGTTAACACTGTTTAGATTTATATTAAATATAAAGATGAAATCATAACTTTTACAGACGGTTTTCCTGAGACAAGTTAGTGGATGGATACATGAACATGCTCAAGTCACTGAATATGTCTTGTATGGGTGGCATGGTGGAATAGTGGTTAGCACTGTTGCCTCATAGCAAGAAGGTTGTGAGATCGCTTCCCCCCTAGGCCCTTTCTTTGGGGAGTTTGCATGTTCCTTCCACGATTGCGTGGGTTCCCTCCGGGTGCTCTGGCTTCCTCCCACATTCAATGACATGCAGGTTTCAATCAATCAATCAACTTTTTTCTTATATAGCGCCAAATCACAACAAACAGTTGCCCCAAGGCGCTCCATATTGTAAGGCAAGGCCATACAATAATTATGAAAAACCCCAACGGTCAAAACGACCCCCTATGAGCAAGCACTTGGCAACAGTGGGAAGGAAAAACTCCCTTTTAACAGGAAGAAACCTCCAGCAGAACCAGGCTCAGGGAGGGGCAGTCTTCTGCTGAGACTGGTTGGGGCTGAGGGAAAAAACCAGGAAAAAGACATGCCGTGAAGGGGGGCAGAGATCGATCACTAATGATTAAATACAGAGTGATGCATACGGAGCAAAAAGAGAAAGAAACAGTGCATCATGGGAACCCCCCCACAATCTACGTCTATAGCAGCATAACCAAGGGATGGTCCAGGGTCACCCGATCCAGCCCTAACTATAAGCCTTAGCGAAAAGGAAAGTTTTAAGCCTAATCTTAAAAGTAGAGAGGGTATCTGTCTCCCTGATCTGAATTGGGAGCTGGTTCCACAGGAGAGGAGCCTGAAAGCTGAAGGCTCTGCCTCCCATTCTACTCTTACAAACCCTAGGAACTACAAGTAAGCCCGCAGTCTGAGAGCGAAGCGCTCTAATGGGGTAATATGGTACTACGAGGTCCCTAAGATAAGATGGGACCTGATTATTCAAAACCTTATAAGTAAGAAGAAGAATTTTAAATTCTATTCTAGAATTAACAGGAAGCCAATGAAGAGAGGCCAACACGGGTGAGATATGCTCTCTCCTGCTAGTCCCCGTCAGTACTCTAGCTGCAGCATTCTGAACCAACTGAAGGCTTTTTAGGGAACTTTTAGGACAACCTGATAATAATGAATTACAATAGTCCAGCCTAGAGGAAATAAATGCATGAATTAGTTTTTCAGCATCACTCTGAGACAAGACCTTTCTGATTTTAGAGATATTGCGTAAATGCAAAAAGGCAGTCCTACATATTTGTTTAATATGCGCGTTGAATGACATATCCTGATCAAAAATGACTCCAAGATTTCTCACAGTATTACTAGAGATCAGGGAAATGCCATCCAGAGTAACGATCTGGTTAGACACCATGCTTCTAAGATTTGTGGGGCCAAGTACAATAACTTCAGTTTTATCTGAGTTTAAAAGCAGGAAATTAGAGGTCATCCATGTCTTTATGTCTGTAAGACAATCCTGCAGTTTAGCTAATTGGTGTGTATCCTCTGGCTTCATGGATAGATAAAGCTGGGTATCATCTGCGTAACAATGAAAATTTAAGCAATACCGTCTAATAATACTGCCTAAGGGAAGCATGTATAAAGTGAATAAAATTGGTCCTAGCACAGAACCTTGTGGAACTCCATAATTAACTTTAGTCTGTGAAGAAGATTCCCCATTTACATGAACAAACTGTAATCTATTAGACAAATATGATTCAAACCACCGCAGCGCAGTGCCTTTAATACCTATGACATGCTCTAATCTCTGTAATAAAATTTTATGGTCAACAGTATCAAAAGCAGCACTGAGGTCCAACAGAACAAGCACAGAGATAAGTCCACTGTCCGAAGCCATAAGAAGATCATTTGTAACCTTCACTAATGCTGTTTCTGTACTATGATGAATTCTAAAACCTGACTGAAACTCTTCAAATAGACCATTCCTCTGCAGGTGATCAGTTAACTGTTTTACAACTACCCTCTCAAGAATCTTTGAGAGAAAAGGAAGGTTGGAAATTGGCCTATAATTAGCTAAGATAGCTGGGTCAAGTGATGGCTTTTTAAGTAATGGTTTAATTACTGCCACCTTAAAGGCCTGTGGTACATAACCAACTAACAAAGATAGATTGATCATATTTAAGATTGAAGCATTAAATAATGGTAGGACTTCCTTGAGCAGCCTGGCAGGAATGGGGTCCAATAAACATGCCGATGGTTTGGACGAAGCAACCAATGAAAATAACTCAGACAGAACAACCGGAGAGAAAGAGTCTAACCAAAGATAACGATACATCTTTGGGATGGTTATGAGTAATTTTTTCTCTAATAGTCAAAATTTTGTTAGCAAAGAAAGTCATGAAGTCATTACTAGTTAAAGTTAATGGAATACTCAGCTCAATAGAGCTCTGACTCTTTGTCAGCCTAGCTACAGTGCTGAAAAGAAACCTGAGGTTATTCTTATTTTCTTCAATTAGTGATGAGTAGAAAGATGTCCTAGCTTTACGGAGGGCTTTTTTATAGAGCAACAAACTCTTTTTCCAGGCTAAGTGAAGATCTTCTAAGTTAGTGAGACGCCATTTCCTCTCCAACTTACGGGTTATCTGCTTTAAGCTACGAGTTTGTGAGTTATACCACGGAGTCAGACACTTCTGATTTAAAGCTCTCTTTTTCAGAGGAGCTACAGCATCCAAAGTTGTCTTCAAAGAGGATGTAAAACTATTGACGAGATACTCTAACTCCCTTACAGAGTTTAGGTAGCTACTCTGCTCTGTGTTGGTATATGACATTAGAGAACATAACGAAGGAATCATATCCTTAAACCTAGTTACAGCGCTTTCTGAAAGACTTCTAGTGTAATGAAACTTATTCCCCACTGCAGGGTAGTCCATCAGGGTAAATGTAAATGTTATTAAAAAATGATCAGACAGAAGGGAGTTTTCAGGGAATACTGTTAAATCTTCTATTTCCATACCATAAGTCAGAACAAGATCTAAGATATGATTAAAGTGGTGGGTGGACTCATTTACTTTTTGAGCAAAGCCGATAGAGTCTAATAATAGATTAAATGCAGTGTTGAGGCTGTCATTCTCAGCATCTGTGTGGATATTAAAATCGCCCACTATAATTATCTTATCTGAGCTAAGCACTAAGTCAGACAAAAGGTCTGAAAATTCACAGAGAAACTCACAGTAACGACCAGGTGGACGATAGATAATAACAAATAAAACTGGTTTTTGGGACTTCCAATTTGGAGAGTGTAAATTGACTGTAGATGTGCATATGTTTCTGTCTGTATGTGGCTCTGTGGCAGACTGGCATCCTGTCCAGGATACCCTGCCTTACACCCTATGATTACTGGGATAATCTTCAGCCCCACTGTGACCTTTTATTGGTGTATGTATAGAAAATGAATGAATAAATAACAGACAACCCAAAATCAGAAATGTTAGGACAATATGGAAAATGCAAACAAAAATAAACTCCACAGTAATTCTCATGTTTCCTGTGAATTCTGTTTCATTGTAGACACAATTATCCCAAAATACTTAATGTTTTATGTATTCAACTTCATTTCATTTGTTAATATTCCTCCATAGTCCGGCGGCTAAGGGACAAATTTTAGGGGAATCATGCACTTTTATACAAAAGCACCAAAACTTTATCAGAGGTACTTTATAGTGTCCTGAAGTATATAAGATCGGGAGACATTGAATCCATAAACGTCTACACTCTAAAAACTTGGGTTTAAGAGAATAACCATTTTCAGCCTTCTACAGCATATAATTCATGACATACTCTTATCCAAATGTCTTTTTAAGTTCATAATATAAACTTGAAGGTTATGAAAAATGTATTAAGGCTAAGTAGGGATGCTTCGAATGTACTTCAGTGTGCTTACACTCTTAGAAAAAGTGTTAATCTAGGGAAAGTGACTAAATATTGTCTAACTCATTGTGAATATCAGTATACCTATGCAATATAGCTGTTTGCGAGCATAGTGCAAAGGAAAGATGCTACTCATGCACTCTAACATATTTACACTCTAAAATAACAACAGTGTTTGAACGGAAAGAAATGCTTTTTTATTAATTACAAGAAATCAATTTTGTTTTTATGGCCATAACCATTATTATTATTGTTGTTGTTGTTGTTATCATTATTATTTTATGTTATTGGTATTAAGACGATTATCACCATATTTTTTAACTGAAAACATTGTAAATACCTGGTTGGCAAACTTCCTAGATATGCGCAAATGTTTCATGAATATTTTTAATGAACTACTCTACAGCTTTCATGCTAGGAAGATCACAGTGACCTAATTTTATGTCTCAGAGGTAGAGGCCTGTTAAAGATCCCTATCTCTTTCCATTTTGAAACATACCACCCTGCTAATGTATAAGGATGTACGACGACGTATGACGCCGCACGACGGACGATACATGATCACATAAGCGCAGTATAGCTTTGCACTAGTTGTAGTAGCCATTCTCTACAGCTTTACAAGGTCCATTCGTGATCACTGGCCTCCTACATAATAACCATATGATCGTATTGTCATATGAATAGCAAAATATATACAGTATTATAACCATGCAAACACCCTTTTTAAAAAAGCAGGATACAGGGCTAAAATCAAATGTCTCCCGCTTTGACGTGACTTAATATAACCTAAAGAGTCCCTGGACAAAGTTTGGTGCTTTTGTAAAAAAGTGCACGATTCTATCCCTTAACTGCTGGACTACCATTCTTACACCTCCACCATATATAAAAAAAAGTTGGGACAGAGGCAATTTAGGGAGTTGCAATGAGGTTTAAAAAATATATATTCATGTTGTTTCAAAAAGGTCACATCAACTAGTGATTGTAATAATGATTTGGTCCAAAAGCAGTATTCATGAAAGACTGAGACTTTGAGGAGCAAAGATTGGCAGAGGATCTCCAGTTTTCAAGAAATACACAAGAAAATGATTCAAATGTTTACATAAAAAAGTTCCTCAAGGAAAGACTGGGAGTGTTTTGCATATTTCTCTCTCTACAGTGCATAATATCATCAAACAATTCAACGAATCTGGAGGAATTTCTGTGTATAAAGAAGCTGAACATTTATTTAAATATTTAAAAACAATGTTTCTCAAATAAATATGGGAAGGGATTTGCAGAATTTTACCTCTGCAGTTCATGATATCAGCAGTGGCAATTCTGGAGTCTGTTGGAATTTCAATACATAAAGGGCAAGACTGCAAACCTAAGATAAACTCCTGTATATAAGTAAGGGATTACTGTGAAAAACCTTTGTCAAGCACTATAATACGGAGTTACAGTCACAAATACCACATAAAACCTTACTGTGCAAAACAGAAGCCAAATCTTAACATTTTCAGAAGTGGACAATGGGTTAGACCATCACATGGTGAAAACCTGTGGGCAGATAAACCAGTATTCCAGACCTTTTGGGGGGGGTGCTATGTGCTTTTTTCTGTCTGCCCGTCATGAAATGATTCAAATTTTCATGACAGGGTTTTTTTTTAAACTCACTATTACTAACCCTACTCCTACCCCAACCATAACCCTAACCCATAACCTAACCCTACTCCTTCCCCTAACCCTAACCATAACCACCCCTGACACCCCCACAGTACTTTTGATTACATGCAGCCATCACGGAATGTATTAGAATGAATTTGTGCTGCCGTGATCAATCAATCAATCAATCAATCAATTTTTTTTATATAGCGCCAAATCACAACAAACAGTTGCCCCAAGGCGCTTTATATTGTAAGGCAAGGCCATACAATAATTATGTAAAACCCCAATGGTCAAAACGACCCCCTGTGAGCAAGCACTTGGCTACAGTGGGAAGGAAAAACTCCCTTTTAACAGGAAGAAACCTCCAGCAGAACCAGGCTCAGGGAGGGGCAGTCTTCTGCTGGGACTGGTTGGGGCTGAGGGAGAGAACCAGGAAAAAGACATGCTGTGGAGGGGAGCAGAGATCGATCACTAATGATTAAATGCAGAGTGGTGCATACAGAGCAAAAAGAGAAAGAAACAGTGCATCATGGGAACCCCCCAGCAGTCTACGTCTATAGCAGCATAACTAAGGGATGGTTCAGGGTCACCTGATCCAGCCCTAACTATAAGCTTTAGCAAAAAGGAAAGTTTTAAGCCTAATCTTAAAAGTAGAGAGGGTGTCTGTCTCCCTGATCTGAATTGGGAGCTGGTTCCACAGGAGAGGAGCCTGAAAGCTGAAGGCTCTGCCTCCCATTCTACTCTTACAAACCCTAGGAACTACAAGTAAGCCTGCAGTCTGAGAGCGAAGCGCTCTATTGGGGTGATATGGTACTACGAGGTCCCTAAGATAAGATGGGACCTGATTATTCAAAACCTTATAAGTAAGAAGAAGAATTTTAAATTCTATTCTAGAATTAACAGGAAGCCAATGAAGAGAGGCCAATATGGGTGAGATATGCTCTCTCCTTCTAGTCCCCGTCAGTACTCTAGCTGCAGCATTTTGAATTAACTGAAGGCTTTTTAGGGAACTTTTAGGACAACCTGATAATAATGAATTACAATAGTCCAGCCTAGAGGAAATAAATGCATGAATTAGTTTTTCAGCATCACTCTGAGACAAGACCTTTCTGATTTTAGAGATATTGCGTAAATGCAAAAAAGCAGTCCTACATATTTGTTTAATATGCGCTTTGAATGACATATCCTGATCAAAAATGACTCCAAGATTTCTCACAGTATTACTAGAGGTCAGGGTAATGCCATCCAGAGTAAGGATCTGGTTAGACACCATGTTTCTAAGATTTGTGGGGCCAAGTACAATAACTTCAGTTTTATCTGAGTTTAAAGCAGGAAATTAGAGGTCATCCATGTCTTTATGTCTGTAAGACAATCCTGCAGTTTAGCTAATTGGTGTGTGTCCTCTGGCTTCATGGATAGATAAAGCTGGGTATCATCTGCGTAACAATGAAAATTTAAGCAATACCGTCTAATAATACTGCCTAAGGGAAGCATGTATAAAGTGAATAAAATTGGTCCTAGCACAGAACCTTGTGGAACTCCATAATTAACTTTAGTCTGTGAAGAAGATTCCCCATTTACATGAACAAATTGTAATCTATTAGACAAATATGATTCAAACCACCACAGCGCAGTGCCTTTAATACCTATGGCATGCTCTAATCTCTGTAATAAAATTTTATGGTCAACAGTATCAAAAGCAGCACTGAGGTCCAACAGAACAAGCACAGAGACGAGTCCACTGTCCGAGGCCATAAGAAGATCATTTGTAACCTTCACTAATGCTGTTTCTGTACTATGATGAATTCTAAAACCTGACTGAAACTCTTCAAATAGACCATTCCTCTGCAGATGATCAGTTAGCTGTTTTACAACTACCCTTTCAAGAATTTTTGAGAGAAAAGGAAGGTTGGAGATTGGCCTATAATTAGCTAAGATAGCTGGGTCAAGTGATGGCTTTTTAAGTAATGGTTTAATTACTGCCACCTTAAAAGCCTGTGGTACATAGCCAACTAACAAAGATAGATTGATCATATTTAAGATCGAAGCATTAAATAATGGTAGGGCTTCCTTGAGCAGCCTGGTAGAAATGGGGTCTAATAAATATGTTGATGGTTTGGATGAAGTAACTAATGAAAATAACTCAGACAGAACAATCGGAGAGAAAGAGTCTAACCAAATACCGGCATCACTGAAAGCAGCCAAAGATAACGATACGTCTTTGGGATGGTTATGAGTAATTTTTTCTCTAATAGTTAAAATTTTGTTAGCAAAGAAAGTCATGAAGTCATTACTAGTTAAAGTTAATGGAATACTCAGCTCAATAGAGCTCTGACTCTTTGTCAGCCTGGCTACAGTGCTGAAAAGAAACCTGGGGTTGTTCTTATTTTCTTCAATTAGTGATGAGTAGAAAGATGTCCTAGCTTTACGGAGGGCTTTTTTATAGAGCAACAGACTCTTTTTCCAGGCTAAGTGAAGATCTTCTAAATTAGTGAGATGCCATTTCCTCTCCAACTTACGGGTTATCTGCTTTAAGCTGCGAGTTTGTGAGTTATACCACGGAGTCAGGCACTTCTGATTTAAAGCTCTCTTTTTCAGAGGAGCTACAGCATCCAAAGTTGTCTTCAATGAGGATGTAAAACTATTGACGAGATACTCTATCTCCCTTACAGAGTTTAGGTAGCTACTCTGCACTGTGTTGGTATATGGCATTAGAGAACATAAAGAAGGAATCATATCCTTAAACCTAGTTACAGCGCTTTCTGAAAGACTTCTAGTGTAATGAAACTTATTCCCCACTGCTGGGTAGTCCATCAGAGTAAATGTAAATGTTATTAAGAAATGATCAGACAGAAGGGAGTTTTCAGGGAATACTGTTAAGTCTTCTATTTCCATACCATAAGTCAGAACAAGATCTAAGATATGATTAAGTGGTGGGTGGACTCATTTACTTTTTGAGCAAAGCCAATAGAGTCTAATAATAGATTAAATGCAGTGTTGAGGCTGTCATTCTCAGCATCTGTGTGGATGTTAAAATCACCCACTATAATTATCTTATCTGAGCTAAGCACTAAGTCAGACAAAAGGTCTGAAAATTCACAGAGAAACTCACAGTAACGACCAGGTGGACGATAGATAATAACAAATAAAACTGGTTTTTGGGACTTCCAATTTGGATGGACAAGACTAAGAGACAAGCTTTCAAATGAATTAAAGCTCTGTCTGGGTTTTTGATTAATTAATAAGCTGGAATGGAAGATTGCTGCTAATCCTCCTCCTCGGCCCGTGCTACGAGCATTCTGACAGTTAGTGTGACTCGGGGGTGTTGACTCATTTAAACTAACATATTTATCCTGCTGTAACCAGGTTTCTGTTAGGCAGAATAAATCAATATGTTGATCAATTATTATATCATTTACCAACAGGGACTTAGAAGAGAGAGACCTAATGTTTAATAGACCACATTTAACTGTTTTAGTCTGTGGTGCAGTTGAAGGTGCTATATTATTTTTTCTTTTTGAATTTTTATGCTTAAATAGATTTTTGCTGGTTGTTGGTGGTCTGGGAGCAGGCACCGTCTCTACGGGGATGGGGTAATGAGGGGATGGCAGGGGGAGAGAAGCTGCAGAGAGGTGTGTAAGACTACAACTCTGCTTCCTGGTCCCAACCCTGGATAGTCACGGTTTGGAGGATTTAAGAAAATTGGCCAGATTTCTAGAAATGAGAGCTGCTCCATCCAAAGTGGGATGGATGCCGTCTCTCCTAACAAGACCAGGTTTTCCCCAGAAGCTTTGCCAATTATCTATGAAGCCCACCTCATTTTTTGGACACCACTCAGACAGCCAGCAATTCAAGGAGAACAGGCGGCTAAACATGTCACTCCCGGTCCGATTGGGGAGTGACATGATCAAAAGTTTGCACTTTTCGTGACAATATCACAAACCAATAGATTAATGTATATTTTGTGCTGCTGAATCACAACAATCCGTGAGACTGGGTTGACTCTTGACCAAAGACAAAAAGGACCATCCCGAGTGTTATCAGCAACAGGTCCAAAATCCAAAGTCTGTCATAGTATGGGGTTGTGTCAGTGCCCCTGGCAAAGGTAATTTATATTTCTGTGATGAGAGCATGAACGCAGAAAAGTACAGTAAGATTTTAGAGCAACATATGCTGCCTTCAAGACAACATATTTTGTAAGGATGTCCATGTGTTTTTCAACAGGACAATGTAAAACCACATTCTGCACACATTACAAAGGCATGGCTGCAGCAGAAGAGAATACGGGTACTGGACTGGCCTGCCTGCAGTCCTGACCTGTCCCCAATAGGGAATGTGTGAAAAAAATGCAATAATGATGACCTCATACTCTTTTGGAAGAATGGGACAAAATAACCTCTGATGTCCTAATGTTCACACTTTTTTAAGCGTTGTGAGAAGGAACTGCACAGTGGTCAATCCTTGAGCTCCCCATTTTTTATTTTATTTATTTATTATTTATTGCATTTTCTGTATCATCCACACCTTTTCGGATTTGAGGTTGTACAACATTTTTTTTTACTTAATCTGATATGCACAACTATGGGTTACCTGTCATTTCCCTTGAATCTATTTTACGAGAAAGAAAGGTAGGGAAAAAAAAAAACTAAAATTGTCTGTGATTCAGTTTATGATCAGAATTACTCAGGAAGATTCCAGTTAACTGAATACATCAAGCAACTTCCTGACTCCCACAAGAAGAAACCAAGCTAATATCTTTGCACAAATTACAAAACTGACCGTTTAAATTACCATCTGCTTTTTGTTTGTTTTTTTTTTCCTGTGACACGTACAACTTATTCAGTTTACGACCTCGTGGTGGTTTACTGGATTCTTCCCTGTATTGTATGTGCATATCACTTTTTGCAACCGCATAGCTGTTCTTGCATCCTTTTTCCATCTTTGGTTTATCGCATATATATTATACGGTATGGATAACAACTGGATGTTGTGGAAGGTACAAGGTCAGAGTTCACAACTGATCCTCTCGCCCCTGGCAGGTGCAGCTCACAGGAGCAAGAGGAGGCGGCCCCTCATCTCTGCCACCTCTTCACGCTGCTCAGCAAGTGAAAGGGAGGAGTGTAAATGAGTGCACTCCAGAAAGCCATCACCTGCTCCCTCCACCCTAAAACATCCCCACTAACTCCAGCGGAGATATCCTGTAACCCCGGTTAAAAACCATACAGCTCCAATTAACGAGGGAGAAAGTGAGAGAGACAGATGATGATGGAAATAGAGACAGGAAGAAAGGAGGTTATTTATTTATTTTAGTTTGCTGGGCTCCGCGCGATGATGAGTTTTTGTTTTTCATCTGTTTTGTTTATGAGCGCTTTCATTCGTGGCAAAATGTACATTTGTCATGCCTATAGAGGGCAGTGAATTGGGCTGGAAGGGGCATTGAGTTTGTGCGGACACACGGCCCACGGGAGAGGTTGTGCTTTGATGGACGCTCCTCCCAGCTTCTCCCAGATTCTCCCTCTATTGTGACTTTGAGTGAATGTATCCTCTTGCTCAGGGTGCTGGAATGTGTCGTCTCAACTTGTGTGATGGATGGGGCCTTGTTTTGCACTCCTCCGCCCCTCCCTCCGAATCCCTCTGTCTCTCCCCCAGCCTTTGACTCTTTCATTACGTCCTTTTATTCGGCACCAATAAAAGTCAGTGATTCTTCATCAGCTGTTGTGCAGATCTGAGGGCCACTGTTATTTTTCATCAGGAGTGTGTCACACATCACCATTCAGCAACTCCGTCACACAAATCCAAACACTCTGCATAGGGCCAGAAGCAGGTGGAGAAACACCATCAATGAATTATTCAAATGAGACATTAGGCGTGTCTTTTAAATTTAACTTAAATGGTTGGTTACCCTTTTTCAATGTGTGTCTGCTGCAATTTATGCATCAGGTTGATATTCTGCCTGAGTGTTATTCAGAAGCTTTTCCTTGCCTATTGAAAAATCTTATGACTTCTACAACCTACTAATAACCAGCGCACAACCCAGCTAAACAGCTAATTAGCAAAGCTAACATTTTTCATTGGTGGATTAGCTCTTGAGCTATGTTTGAAAACATTTGGTGGACCAATTAGCTTCCACTAAATTTAGTTCTGCTCATTTTAAGTCAGCTAACATTTGTTAATAAGGTTTAACAGCCAAAAATGTTTGGAAACCTGAAACCCATACATTTGTTCGTGTTGGAGCTTTTGCACAAATCCAATAAGCAAAACCAGCATGTTATGCAAAGGCAGCAAGCATGAGCTCGAGGAGTTAGCCAAAAGGCACCTGAAGGACTCTCAGACCATGAGAAACAAAATTCTCTGGTTTGATGAGACAAAAATTGAACTCTTTGGTGTGAATGCCAGGCATCATGTTTGGAGGAAACCAGGCACCATCCCTACAGTGAAGCATGGTGGTGGCAGCATCATGCTGTGGGGATGTTTTTCAGCAGCAGGAACTGGGAGACTAATCAGGATTGAGGGAAAGATGAATGCAGCAATGTACAGAGACATGCTAGATGAAAACCTGCTCCAGAGTGCTCTTGACCTCAGATTGGGACAATGGTTCATCTTTCAGCGCAACAATGACTCTGAGCCAAGATAGCAAAGAAGTGCCTTCAGGACAACTATGTGAATGTCCTTGAGCAGCCTAGCCAGAGCCCAGACCTGAATCCGACTGAACATCTCTGGAGAGATCTGAAAATGGCTGTACACCGACACTGCCAGGCAGGTGCGCCAAGCTTGTGGCATCATATTCAAGAAGACCTGAGGTTATAATTGCTACCAGAGGTGCATCAACAAAGTATTGAGCAAAGGGTGTGAATAGTTATGTACAGGGTATTTCTTAGTTGTTTTTTTTTTAAATAAATTTTAAATACATTAAAAAAAACCTTTTTTCATGTTGTCATTATGGGGTTGTTGTGAGTAAAATTTTGAAGGAAAAATGAATTTATTCCATTCTGGAATAAGGCTGTATTGTGCCAAAAAAGTGAAGCGCTATGAATGCACTGTATATAACATCCAATAGTCCATATAATCAAAGAGGTCCTGGCTACCATTGTCACACACAGATGGCGTGTGACGTCCTTCCATGGACTGATGTCCTGCTTGGCTGAATCCCACCTCTGTGCCAGTGGACTGACCATCTCACGGCCACCAATGACGAGACTTTTTCTGTTGTGGTCCTGATTTAAGGGGGAAAAAAAGACAGGAGAAAAAAAATCCCAGCTGCCACGTACATCTGTGTCCAGCCCGCTGACCACACATACATGTGGATCAACAGTTGAGTAGCGGCTGTCGGACGTCCTCGGCCACTTCCAGAAGCAAAGTCTCTCTATGATCATCTCCGCTGTTTTGGCGTGTTCCCAGGGCAGCCATGCATGACTCCCATGAGTAATGTTGGATCCTCATTTTTGTTTCCAGTCACATGGAAATGGAGTTTCATCTATCATCAACTGCTCACAAAGTTCCCTCATGATTCTCACATGTAATGGTTCATGGTGACTACAATCAGAGGGCTTCGTGACCCCTGCAATGGCTTTCCAAGTTCTTGGCGAGGGGCTTTGTTGCCTTGTCAACATCAAACTGTTCAAAATTCAACCAACATGCGAGCAACACATAGCAACTCATGCATAGGGTTGGTGCCACTTCATGACAGTCTCGTAAAATTTTGCGATTTCCTTTGCAAATGCCAGTCGCAAGCAGTAACAGCCCAGTGGGATATAAGACCCCAAAAGATGTGTCTAAAGACCCCAGAAAAACTGCCAAGACAATAGTGAGTGACTTAGCTATGTCTGGAAAAAACGTCTCAAAGAAGATAATCACTCGAGCCCTGGACAGGAATGGACTGTGAGGATGCAGACCAAGAAAAACTCCACTTCTACACAAGAGACACCTTCAAGCCAGACAGAAGTATGCGAAGGACAACCTGGAGAAACATGCATTCTGGTCAGATGAAAAAAAAAACTAGAGCTCTTTGGCCATAAAGATGTTGCTTATGTTTGAGGCGTATAACCCAAAGAATACCGTCCCCACAGTGAAACCCGGCAGTGGGAATATTATGCTGTGGGGATGCTTCAGTGTGCCTGGAACTGAGAATCTCCTCAAGGTGGAAGGAATGATGAAGAAAGAAGGACATGTGACAATTTTGAAGAACACCTTAAGCAGACAGATGCAAAACATTGTCTTCCAACACAATAATGACCCAAAACATATGTCAACACCTCCAGAAGACCAAAGTGAACTGGCTGTCCTGCACAAAGCTCTGACTTGAATCCCACTGAAAATCTGTGGGGTGAATTGAAGGCCAAGGTCCATGTCAGTAATCCCATCATTTTGGGATTACTGGGAGTGCCCTTGCATGGCTGACATCATACTTGACCAGCCGTTCCTCACTGTGTTTTGTACAGTAACACTACCTCTAACCTTAGTGACATGAAATTTGGGGTTCCACAGGGGTCCGTCTTAGGCCCCTTGCTTTTCTCCCTTTATATAGCACCCCTTGGGCACATATTACGGCATTTTGGGATTACCTTTCACTTCTCTGCTGATGATACTCAGTTATACATGCCGATAACTGCTGGTAATCTCGTTCACATAAAATCCTTAGAAGACTGCCTTGCATCAGTGAGAAGTTGGATGTCTAGAAACTTCCTACTTTTAAACTCTGATATGACTGAAATGATGGTTCTTGGTTCAGTGAGACATTGGCATCAATTTGACCAGGTAATGCTCAGCCTAGGCTCATGTGTCATACATCACACTGACAATGTGAGGAACCTTGAGGTAATTTTTGATCGTACATTGTCCTTTGACCTCCACATTAGAAATATTACTAGGACTGCTTTCTTCCACCTGCGAAATATAACGAAGATTTGTCCCATCTTGTCTATGGCTGATGCTGAGACCCTGATCCATGCGTTTATCTCTTCTAGATTGGACTACTGCAATGTTCTATTTTCTGGTTTGTCGCAGTCTAGCGTTAGGGCTCTCCAATTGGTTCAAAATGCTGCAGCCAGACTTTCGACATGAAGCAGAAAGTTTGACCACATTACACCCATTCTGGCATCCCTTCACTGGCTTCCTGTCACAGTGAGATCAGATTTTAAGGTTCTGCTACTAGTCTACAAAATTGTTCATGGACTGGCACCTCCCTACTTAGCTGACCTAATTAGACCTTACGTACCGGCCCGGGCTTTGCATTCTCAGGGTGCAGGACTACTTTGTGTCCCTAGGGTGAATAAGAAGTCTGTAGGTCATAGAGTTTTCTCTTATCGTGCCCCTGTTCTGTGGAATGATCTCCCTGCGTCAATAAAACAGTCAGATTCTGTGGAGACTTTCAAGTCCAGACTTAATCAATCAATCAATCAATTTTTTTATATAGCGCCAAATCACAACAAACAGTTGCCCCAAGGCGCTTTATTTAAGACGCACTTATTTTCCCTTTCGTATGGCTAGCATACTGGCATAGTATAGTTCTATGCTTTTTACTCTTTTAATTCATTTTATTAGGAAACGGATCGGGCCGCAGCCTCAACTTTACATAAATTCTGGGTCTTTCAGTGAAGTTCAGGGCTATTGGCCGGCGATCACCTTAGCATTTCTTCTGTTTTTCTTGTTGATTAATGCTGCCAAATTATACAGTATTTCTTGTCTTTCTGATGCCTGATTCTATTTTTTCTCTCTGTTTAAGGTGCAGCTCCATCCAGAGATGGGAGTTGTATTTGTGCTGGCGACCCTCCTGTCCTGTGCACCAACAGCATTTCCTGTATATTCGTTTTGTGAATTGTTCTGTTATTTATGTCTGTAGCATGGCCCAAGCAGAGGGTCACCCCTTTGAGTCTGGTCTGCTTGAGGTTTCTTCCTCAGAGGGAGTTTTTCATTACCACTGTTGCTCTGGGGGATGGTAAGGTTAGACCTTACTTGTGTGAAGCACCTTGAGGCAACTCTCTTGTGATTTGGCGCTATATAAATGAAAATAAATTGAAATTGAAACTGAAATTGACATTAAATCTGGAGGAACTTGAGATATTTGCCAGAGAAGAATGGGCTGGGAATCCTCAGGAGACATGTCTGAGACTTTTCTGAAAACTACAACAGATGACTGCAGGCTGTTATCCAGCAACAGGGACACATAATTTACTATTAGCATCCGGGGACTAATAACTTTGTGTGTGTGTGTGTGTGTGCGCGCGTGCATGTGTGCGTGTGTGCATGTGTGCGTGTGAAATAATTTAGTTTGTGTTTCTACAATGTTTAGAAATGCTTTGTTGAAAATTCCTTGTTCTATTAAATAAGCACTGGGAAAATTTGGAAGAAACTGTTAAATTTCAAAGAGGGGTTACTTATTTTGTCCCCATCTGTATTCCAATAACCCTCTTTTCACTATATGGTATAAAAGGAAGAAGATTTACATAATTATTACAGATTTAACCAAACACTGTGCACATGCAGAAATATGCACATCATGATGCTATCATGCAAAGATCAGCATATAGCAACGTTTGCTGATTCATATTGATGTTATCCTTCCACCTCTCTTTGTTTCCAAGTTATTGTGGAAAATGTAATTTAATTTTATTTTCAAATTTCTTATTACATTATTCGGTGACCTCAATCTTTGATCCATATTAATATCATGCCAAGACGTCATCACCATCAATGTGAGCACACTCACTTGTGGTTGCATGCACGCACGCACGCACGCACACACACACACACACACACACACACACACACACACACACACACACACACACACACACACACACACACACACACTGCAAAATGAGCAATGATTAGCAGGAAAGACTAAATTATATCTGTTGTCCTGAACCAGGCAAAACAAATGTCACAAAGTATTAAAAAACATACATTAAAAATGCAAAAGTATCAATAAACAGAAACATTAAAATTATAAAAAGGAACAAAGTCACACCACTTTTTTATTTCTCTCCATTTCCTAGAACTGAGATTTGGTTGCAGTCAAAATACTGACTAATACTGCACCCTCTGGTCTAATATACAAATAATGAATGTTTATGCTGTGTGTGTGTGTGTGTGTGTGTGTGTGTGTGTGTGTGTGTGTGTGTGTGTGTGTGTGTGTGTGTGTGTGTGTGTGTGTGTGTGTGTGTGTGTGTGTGTGTGTGTGTGTGTCTGTGTACCAAACATATCAAACCAAATTTGCACTCTAAATGGAACCAAACTGCACTCTAAATGCAGTGCAACACAAATGGGATGAATAATCCATGTCATGTGACATACAAAGCACCAGTGAAATAACAAGGATCCACTCAGTCATTATATAAACTCTATTATTCTCCCTCTGCACCCTGCCACTGAGTCCCCACAGCTCTCATTTCAAACTAAACTGGATGGGGAGGCACCCAACAAATGTCCTAACTTTCTGGGTAACGCTTTGACAGTCACGCGAGCCTCCTGTTGATTGGTCAGGAGTGTGATGGCGTCAAAAGTTCAGGTGCTTTTGGATCTCCTTCCAGACTTATGCTGCTAATTATTTACCCTGTTTTTTCAGAAAATACACCCAAAAACAACAACAACAACAAGTGTTCATTGCAGACCTTGTCCACCACTCTCCTTGACTAATTTGACAAAAGCAGGAAAGTAGAAAGTGTCAAATGTAGAATCATAACATATTTTCTTGTGGACCATGTTCGTGGTTGCCCTTTCAGACATGCACCACGTGTGGTTTAGGGAAGGGTGGTGCCAGGGGACACCTTGCAGGAGGCAGGATATGACACAAAAAAATATGAAAAATATGCAACAGAAATCACTCTTGCTTGAATTTCTTGAATTTATTTTAAGACTTTCTCATTGGTTCTTACTAACTGAAGTTCCCAAATTGCATAATCTCTCCAATCAGATGTTTTTGTTGGCATCTTTGTGTAAATGCCTCTTTTTCTTTATCAACACACCCACTTATTCTCTGTGAATCCTCCAGCTCAGTTGGACAATAAAAGGACTTTTGCTGGCAGGTTAAAGTCTGTTTACTGCTTATCCAGTGGATTCTAACATTTGGTTCTCACATACATCTCCTTTTGGTAATGGCTCAGCAGGTTTAGGGTTGCAGTGTCTTTGTGAAAGAGGCTTTGAGGAACAATTTGACC
The DNA here is from genome assembly GCF_902500255.1 of Thalassophryne amazonica. Taxonomy (NCBI): domain Eukaryota; kingdom Metazoa; phylum Chordata; class Actinopteri; order Batrachoidiformes; family Batrachoididae; genus Thalassophryne; species Thalassophryne amazonica. The sequence goes on along the minus strand of NC_047111.1, from coordinate 78,935,455 downwards.
TGATTCCAGTGTTCGCTCAGCCTTGGTCAAATGGCATGTGTGACCTGTGACATGCTCAACTCTCTTAATGTGCCCAGTCCCTCGCAGATAAAAAGCCAGGTTTTCATTTATCATCTTCAACAATGATTGAAAACAAAATGTACAGTAACTACACCACCTATAGCAGTTATTTAACCCAGTTTAGCCTTTCATTGTGTTTACAGCATAAGTATTTGAAAGTAATAAAACAGAAAAAGTGTATACACCACATTCTATCTATCTCTAACAAGGGCATCTATCCATAGACGATGGGGTTTGCGCCCTTCTGTGTTCTTGTAGGGCTGCACAAGTTTCATTCATTTGTGACTGCACAGAGTGATGTTTAACTTGTGGTGTGTATCTCACAAGGCACAGATGAAAGTTGGTGGCTGTCAATGTGTCAGTTTTTCCTTGTGCCTGATTCTCTTCTTGCTGTTTGATCTTACTGTTTAACTCACTGTTTGATTGGTGCACACCTTGACAGTAGTCCTCCTGATGCTACGGTCTTTGGCTCGATCTTCCCAAGTACCATGCCAGTCCCCTTGACAGCCCTCTCAGACATCTTGGACATGCAAACCTGTAAAGTCTTGTGCCTGAAGCAAACTCCCCATACACAGTTTCTTGGGATGCAGCCATTGCCCATTACAGATGGCCAAGCCCATGTGGACTTGTCACATGCTGCTTAGAATTTACTATGTTTAATTTGAGTATTCCTGCATCCCTCCTTTGAATCTTTTCCCATACATTGCTTATTTGATATGTATTACCCTAAAGTGCTACACACACACACACACACACACACACACACACACACACGCACACGCACACACGCACACACACATACAAGTAATCTCTGGAAGAGCAAGAGTGGCTCAGTTTTAAAAAATATTATTCAAAGGTGTTATATAAGCTGCAGCCTTCAAATGAATCATCAGTACAGTCATCACATTAAACTACTATCCTGTGACATTTTCCTCACTTCATGACCAATGGCCTTGACCCCATTGACTGACCTTTGTCAAATTTGACCTCAACACATCCATACAGTGAGGCAAAAAAGCATTTGCTCCATTGTCAATTTTGCAAGTTTTCCCACCGACAAAGAATGTAGAGGTCTGTAATTTTGATCATAGTTACACTTCAACTGTGACAGAATCTAAAAAACAAAACAACAACAACAACAACAACAACAAAAAATCCAGAAAATCACATTGTATGTTTTTCAAATAATTAATTTGCTATTTTATTGCATGAAATAAGTATTTAATCACCTACCAACCAGCAAGAATTCTGGCTCTCACAGACCTGTTAGTTCTTCTTTAAGAAGCCCTCTTATTCTGCACTCTTTACCTGTATTAATTGCACCTGTTTGAACTTGTTACCTGTATAAAAGACACCTGTTCACACACTCAATCAATCACACTCCAACCTGTCCACCATGGACAAAATTGTAGACCTGCCCAATGCTGGACTACAGGACAACAGGCAAGTAGCTTGGTGAGAAGACAACAACTGTTGGTGTAATTATTAGAAAATGAGAGAAACACAAGATGACTGTCAATCTTCCTCGGTCTAGGGCTCCATGTAAGATCTCTCCTCGTGGGGTAAGGATGATTCTGAGAAAGCCCAGAACTACACGGGAGGACCTGGTCAATGACCTGAAGAGAGCTGGGACCACAGACACAAAAATTACATTAGTAACACATGACGCCATCATGATTTAAAATCCTGCAGGGCAACAAGGTCCCCCTGCTCAAGCCAGCACATGTCCAGGCCCGTTTGAAGTTCACCAGTGACCATCTGGATGATCCAGAGGAGGCATGGGAGAAGGTCATGTGGTCAGATGAAACCAAAATAGACATTAAAAATCCATACAGGATATCAGCCAATCAGAACAAATAAACAGCAGCAGAGTCTCTGACTTCTTGCCAATGAATTCAGGCATTCGGGGGAATGCATTCTGGCTCCGACTCTGTTCAGTACTTGCATGAACTGGACGCTGGGTGGGTTTATGGAGACCAGTGGTTAAAGTGCCTTTGTCAGCGAGAATGTTTAACTGATATGTGACATAGCGGCTCAAGCCATTTTCTGATTGCAGCACTGAGTGAGGAGTAGTGGTGTTTGGGTTTGTGACTGTCTTCAGTCAAGGCTAAGATACAAGCATTGAAGGACATCTTGGTCTCAGGTATCAGAAGTGTATCTGTATGTGGTGAAAGTGTCAGACTTGTACAGACATTCACTTAGCTCAGCAGTGGCTTTCATGTCTCTGGGTCTTTGACCTTTGTGACTGAGAGCCATCTGAGAAGAGCTTATGGAGCCATGAGGTCCCCCAACAGAGCTCTTTGGTGAAGCAGATAACATTGCAGGAGAATGACGGGTTGCATTTTTACGGTCCTGGTGCATTCTCTACTTTATGCTTATAAAATTGGATGTCTTTGGTACTGGGGCTCTTTGAAGGATCTTGGGTACAGCTGGAATGACTTGGCGTCAAAAGAATAGTTACATAGGGAGAATCAGATGAGGCATACCACTTCAACAACGGCATTTATGCTGCCCATTTCCCTGGGCATGACCCAGCAAGGAGGTGCTTCAGTGTTGAGGACACCAGCAACTGGGAAAAAAAACATGCTTGTTCTGTAGCGTGGTAGATGCAGAAACAGAAACATTGCACTTTTTACATAGCTTTAACAAAATGTATTGCTCACTGCATTTGGTGCAAAACTCTGTTTCTTGGCTTTTATGAGCATTTACTTGAAATGCATTATTATTTTATTGACTCACTCACTAATCTTCAACTGCTTATGCCACTTAAGGGTCACAGGGGCTTGGAGCCCATCACAGCAGTCATAGGGCCTGGGACGGGGTACACCCTGGACAGGACGCCAGTCTGTTGCAGGGCCACACAAACACCAGCACGTGCACCTACGGACAATGTAAAGTATCCAATCCACCTAACCTACATGTTTTGTATGTGGCAGGAAGCCTGAGCACCCAGAGAGAACCCACGCAAACACGGGGAGAACATGCAAACTCCACATAGAAAGTCCACAGGTGAGAATTGATCCTATAACCTTCTTGCTGTGAGGCAACAGTGCTAACCACTAAGCTACTGTGCTGACATTACAATTATTATTATTATTTTTTTTCTATTTTGTCAATCTGGGCAGGTACTGTTGTTTAATATTTAGGAAAGTACCCTATTTACATGTATTGTATATGTTTGCCTGATACTGTTTGTTATTATTAATTAATTTGTATATAGTCGATGATAAACCAGTCATCAAACAGCTCCGTGTATCTCATTTTATTTTTATTGGCGCCCCCTGCAGTCCACTTAAATCACTTCACCCATTAAATGCAGCTCATCCACGGAGACAACGGCAGAGATTTACTGAAACATACATCATTAAATCTCACACTTTGATTCTTATTCCACACACGTCAGTCACTGAGATGAAGCAGTTCAATCATTATCTCTCTATATATAGTCAGTTTGCTGTTTTGTACAGTTTAAGTTGACTTTCAAGATGCACAGTAATGACATTTAGAGGTCAGACTGTACCAGCGGGTAACTGCTTTGCTGAAAACATGTCTTTTTTGTGGTTAGTTAAAAGCAATGCGTAATATTCCACATGGTGCAGCTGTAATAATAATAATTATACGTTAAATATGAAAGCACAGAATTGAATTTACTATCTCTGAATATAAAATACATTTTTAAAAACCCTGTCCATTTCAGTTTTCCAAATCAAAGTCTGCTCATGCTGTGTTAAATCTAATTAATACAAAAAAGAGAGTTCAGCTTAACCTGTTTTGCCTCACTGGCAACAACTGTTGCCGAAGTGTATCACTGTCATTTTCTACTCACAATAAAAAAATGTCAAAGGTACTAAAGCAACTTTTCCACTTATATACTTATAACTTTTCCACTATATATATATATATATATATATATATATATATATATATATATATATATATATAAATCTGGGCACACTCTAAGAAATAAAACATTGAATTTAATTGATAATGTTAAGGTAACTTTTTCCACATAACATTGTTGATTAAGTGCAAAACAATACTGTAGTTGAAATTAATTAATTAAATCAAATGAAACATTATTACTTAAATCCCTAAAAATTAGCAATTGCAAGTATATTGAAAATAATAGTATTAATTGCATTCAAAACCCTTGTGTTCCATTTCTTAGAGTGCATAAACGAGTTAAGATGACAAAAAATGGACAAAACAGTCAAGCTTGTATTTTTCTTTGATAAATTATGGCTTTTTTTTTTCTCATCTTGTTACCATGAAACAATGCTTTGCTGATGGTTGTTCTCACGATGGAGGAAAAAGAGGAAACTTTGTGTCTCCACATCTGACACTAAAATAAGACTTTCTTAACCATGTTCAGGCTATTTGGTGGTGTTACATGACAGTAATGTTGGTTTCGCAAAGTGATCACCAACTGCAACCCCAACACAGGATTATCACCTGTTGCCGGTGACACAAATCCCCATTTTTCAGTATAAATGCTTCCACTTTTAGGAGTTTTAAACAAATCTATTTGATCATGTAGAGCAGAGTTGGACTACCAATATCTTGACCTGGGTTTGATTCCTGATCCACCCAGGTGTAAATGGGTAGCAGCCTTGGCTGGGAAAGTAATGGACTGGTGTCCGGATCAGGGGGAGTCATAAACTAAATCCCTGAATGAACACTGGGGCCTCAGGGCCTAGACAGGATTTTTTATATAATCAAGACAAACAGTTTTTTTTTTTTTTTTTTGGCTTTGTTAATGAATGTTTTAAAACTAAAATCACACCCAAAAAATATATTTTCTTTTTCTTTTTTTTTTTTTTGCATTGTTTGCTCCATTATTCTTGCAGCTTGCATTTTATTTGCTGCATTTTTGTATTGAATTAATTTATTTAATCAAATTATTATTCCTAACTAATTTATCCCTTTAATTCTATTGCATTTTTAAAAGGATATTTGCATTGTTAAAATGTCAAAAATGAGTTACATAAAATACAATAGAATACAAATTAAAACTAATTGTATACAAATACAATTAGTACATAAAATAATTACAATTTTCATTTAATTTCATGCACATACCTCTGAAAATCTATAGGATTCTTTGCTGTCATTCAAGTATTTAGTTTTAAAATATCCACGGGCTTTCACATGTTATGAACTTTGTTTGGAAAATGATCTTTTCATTTGTTATTTATGTAATCATTTTATTAAACTCAATATTTCACTAGACATATTCACTAGATATACACAATACAATTTTTGATACAATAATTCAAATACATTTCAAATAAATGTCAGGTTATAATAACCATTTTGCATTCTTGAATACTTGTTCCTTAGAAACTGCCCATAAAATATCTCATACTGTAATTTTTTTTCAGAAATTATGAGAGCAGTTTTAATATGAATGAGAACAAAAGGTCTTGTTAAATAAACTGAACAATACTCTAATGAAAGTAAAAATAGAGAGTATTTTATTGGGCAGCACGGTGGCTTAGTGGTTAGCACTGTTGCTTCACAGGGAGAACGTCGTGGGTTCGATTCCTTTCTGTGTAAAGTTTGCGTATTCTCCCCATGTTTGCGTGGGTTCTCTCCAGCTGCTCTGGCTTCCTCCCACATCCAAAAACATGCAGGTTAGGTGGACTGGATACTGTAAATTGTCCGTAGGTGTGCATGCAGGTGTGAATGTGTTTGTTTGTCTATATGTGGCGCTGTGACAGACTGGAGTTCTGTCCAGGGTGTACCCCACCTCACGCCCTATGACTGCTGGGACAGGGTCGAGACCCCCACGACCTTTAATTGGAGTAAGCAGTTGAAGATGAGTGAGTGAGTATTTTATGGATTTTGAATGGTTTAAATGTCTTCTCTTTAATTGATAATTTTGAAACAAGAGTTTTTAGGGGAATTCACAGTTGTTTAGGCTGAGAATTGGTGGCAAACATCTTACAGATGTTCTCAGAGGTGTGTGTGTGTGTGTGTGTGTGTGTGTGTGTGTGTGTGTGTGTGTGTGTGTGTGTGTGTGTGTGTGTGTGTGTGTGTGTGTGTGTGTGTGTGTGTGTGTGTGTGTGTGTGTGTGTGTGTGTGTGTGTGTGTGTGTGTATAAAAGGCAAAAGTCTGAATGTGCATGTTTTTAATCAGGCCTGGTATAACCTCTTGAAGCACAAAAAAATATGGCAGAGGCATTAAAAACATAAAAGGGAAAAGGGCAGTAATGAATTTAGAGGAAAATGGACATTAATGGTATTAGCATTACTCATGTTCCATATAACAAATTATTGGAAATTTGACAAGCACACCAAATTATCTCCTCATGCCTGACGGGAGTGTTGTGAAGTCCTCTCTGTCTGCTGAGGAAAGACAATTTCTGCTCATTTTACTATTTTTAACAATAGAACCAACCCATTAAGACAAATTAATGTCATTATCAAGTCTCTATGAAAATGACAAATACCACCGTTTCGAGCAGCTTTAGAGGCTATTGACAATAATGAAATTTGCTGTACAGGTACTGAAAAGAAACACTCCAAGTAATTATTTTCTAGTAGCTTGTTTGTCTGCCATCCGTTCATTTGCTTTCAGCTCAATTATCTGACTCTGTGAGCATGTGGAGGCGCATAGTGCTCCGCGGCCCACGGAGTGAGGGCCCTAATTGGGCAATTACTGTTCTGTTTCAGGGCTTTTAGCTCCACTGGAGAGTGGAGGGACGCTGCAGTGTGTAAAACCATGAGCACCTCACATGCACAAAAAAATACATATACCTACATGCTTTAAACAAAAACAAAACCCCACATCCTCTTTGCACAATACAAACCTGTGCAGCGGAGCATCAGTGCAACAAACACAAATATAAACAGAACCAGAGCTGCAGGCCAAAACAAGCACATAATGCACGTACACTCCACACTGAGTTATATGTGCTGTAGCTTTTTAAACGTGTGATTATGTGCATGCCTGGTAAGCCATATGTGCATATGCATTTCTCGCCATCTGACAAACTATCGGCTATATACAACTGACAGTGCTTACTGTGTGACCTGTTAGCCCTGCAGAGTCTGTCAATCACATGAAGTTGCGGGCTTCCAGGTGAATAGTAGGCACCACTTAAAAGTGTGGTAAATCGCCACAAACCTAAAAATAGAAGTTTCCTTTCAGAACTTGACAATCAAGCTTTTAGGTGTCTTTGCAATTCAGATACATAGGGGTGTTTATTAGCAGAAATGAAATATAGCATTCATAACCATCTGTTCATTAATGTGTAATTACCTGCCCCATGAAGATGAAACCAGGAGGAGGGGATGGAGGGGAGGAAGGTAGATATGCTGTGTGTACAAGGGACCAAGGGAAAGTAAAGCCAGAAGCATCAGAGGTGGGTTCAAACTGTTGTATCATGTTGTGGATGGGAGGAGAAATGGTGTTGGGGTCATTCTAAAGAGAGTACATTAAGTGTGTTGGAGGTTAAGTGAGTGTCTAACAGGGAAATACGTGTGATGTTGGAAATTGAAGGAGTGATACTGAATGTCATCATTGCATATGCCCTACAGTTTGTGAGATGGAGTAAGATTGTTTTTTTTTTTTTGTATGTTAAATGAGGTGGTAAAGTGTGTCCCAAGCATGAAAGAGTGGTGATTTTAGCAAACGTCAAGGGGAATGTTGGTAAAGGGAACAGAGGTGATGAGGAAGTAATAGGTAGATATGGTATCAAGGAGAGGAATGTGAAAGGTCAGATGGTGGTAGATTTTGCAAAATGGATGAAACCCTGTTGTGAATATTTATTCTAAGAAGGAGGGCACATGATGATGCGCAAGAGTGGAGGAAGGTGCACACATGGACTACATAGGAGCTGCAACCAAACAAAATTGGAGACTGTAAGGTGGTGGCAAGACAGCGACACGGTGGCTTCATGGTTAGCTCTGTTGCCTTTCAGTGAGAAAGCCCTGGGATTGCTTCTCCCTGGTCCTTTCTATGTGGAGTTTGCATGCTCTCCTGTGGTTCTGAGCAGGTTTCCTCCAGGTGCTCCCCCTTTCACCCAATTCCAAAGACATGCAGATTAGGTGAACTGGAAACTTTAAATGACCACTAGTGAGAGTGTGAATGTGTTTGTTTGTCTATATGTGGCCCTGCGACAGACTAATGTACGCCATCTCTCACACAATGATGGCTGGGATAGGCTCCAGTCCTGTGACCTTTACAGTTTTTATTGATTGCTTTAACCTGTTTGAAGAAACTGGTAACCTCTCAGTCCTCATCATCACTCTCTCAGCAGAGCAAAAAACACCTCTTGCAAATGAGTTAACCCATTGTCATTGGTTTGACACAATTCCCCCACCCTTTTGCAAATCAGTTAATGCAGATGTCATTCAAGCAGTCCAAACTCCATTGCTTTAGCTGTGGTAACCAAACAGAAACCATATATTCCCATCTCTTAGAAACCTCTTGACCGGCATGAAATCACTGGAGCACCTGTTTGACACTGCTTCACACAACTTTTCAATTTGCAATCAGTCTGCAGGTTCAAAAGGTGCCACATTGTGTGTTGTAACTTGCAAGCATGGATGGTCTAAGGCACATGAGAGTGAGAGGTAGAGGGCTCGGGGGAAGACGAGTCCAAGGAAGAGGAGTCCGTGTGCGAGGTGGGGGTGTAGCTGGAAGGGCTCAAGTCACAGATGAATTCGGGCAACTGTGATTGATCATGTGGTAAATCATGGTCTTTCACATAGAGAGGCTGGACAAAGAGTCCAACCTGTTCTCAATAGAAACACGGTTGCATCCATTGTCAGAGTTTTTCGACTGGAGAACAGGTAATGTTGCTCATACAGTATATACAGATATATCTGTAGTGATATACAGTATGTCATGTAATTTTATTCCACATGTCATGTATTCTTTATAGAATCGAAAGGCTACCGGTCGGTGGTGGTAGACGCAGACTTTTGAATGCTGAGCAGGAGGCAGCCATTGTGAACATGGTTCTGGCAAATAATGCCATTAGGCTGCGTGAAATCAGGGCAGCAGTGATTGCAGATCAGGGGGTATTTCGAAATGTAAATACTGTGAGTGAGACAACAATTGCCCGTGTCCTCAGTAGGAACAACATGGCTATGAAACAGCTCTACAGAGTTCCCTTTCAGAGGAACTCTGATGCTGTGAAGGAGGCCAGATGCCAATATGTGGAGGTAAGGACACATTACAGTACTATACTGTTGTGCCTTGGCATATCATGCAGTTACTGTCAACTGGAGTTACCTTTACTGTATGTAATTGTAATTTTGCTTTTTCTTTTCTTCAGCGTATCATGGAGCTTGAAGCTGAGGGGGCACATCATATTTTCATCTATGTCGATGAAGCCGGCTTCAACCTCTGTAAAGTGAGGCGCCGTGGGAGGAACCTCATTGGGCATAGGGCCACTATTACAGTTCCTTCCAGGGCAGAGGGGCGCCAACATTACTATGTGTGCTGCTATTTCTAATGATGGCGTCCTCAGCCATATTCCAGCTGTTGGCCCCTACAATAGTGAGCGCCTCATTGCATTCTTGGACACCCTGCATGACAGGCTCATCCCGCCTCAGGAAAGAGGGCTGTTGAGGCCTGGCATGCCACTGTTTGTAATCATCTGGGACAATGTGGCATTCCACCACTCTCGTGTGGTGAATGAGTGGTTTGTGGGGCACCCGAGGATGATGATGCAATTCCTTCCTCCATACTCTCCATTTTTAAATCCTATAGAGGAATTCTTCAGTGCATGGAGATGGAAGGTATACGACCACCGCCCCTATGAGCAGATGCCCTTGCTCGATGCAATGACCGCTGCTGCCCAAGACATAGATGCAGAGGCATGCCAAGGATGGATAAGGCATGCTAGAAGATTCTTCCCTAGGTGCATCGCAAGGGAAAATATTGAGTGTGATGTAGATGAGGCCATGTGGCCTATTCATCAAGAGAGAATAGACTAGTAGAGATTTTTTTTTCTTTATTGTACAGAATTATTATTTTTATTTTCCTAATGTCTTACACAGTGACGGATTTTATTTTTTCTTTCATATTCTATATGTGGTTTCTGTTGGGATATTTCATTTGTTAGCCACAGTCTAAATAAGAAAAACAAGAATGAATACTGCAATCAATAAAATTTTCATCACAGCATATCTGGATCACTTTTTTTGCAAGAAGGCAAATTTAACTACAAATGGCACTGACATGTAAGCTGCTCAGTCATTACTGTAGCTCAGTCATTAGGTACAATGACCAGTAATGCAGCACTGATTCACATTGAGTGCTGCATTTTGTATTTTTATGCCCCTTGTCTAATGACTGATTGGACGCGCTTATGCACTTGTGTGAAAGTTGTGTTGTTTGAGGGCAAAATTTGCTTTTGGTCCATAGTTTAAATGTTTTAGTAGAGTTAGAGCCTTTTGCAAGCAAAATGTGTCATTTTGACCATTGGTGCCACTGTTTGTGGAACCAGCTCCCAATTCAGATCAGGGAGACAGACACCCTCTCTACTTTTAAGATTAGGCTTAAAACTTTCCTTTTTGCTAAAGCTTATAGTTAGGGCTGGATCAGGTGACCCTGAACCATCCCTTAGTTATGCTGCTATAGACGTAGACTGCTGGGGGGTTCCCATGATGCACTGTTTCTTTCTCTTTTTGCTCTGTATGCACCACTCTGCATTTAATCATTAGTGATCGATCTCTGCTCCCCTCCACAGCATGTCTTTTTCCTGGTTCTCTCCCTCAGCCCCAACCAGTCCCAGCAGAAGACTGCCCCTCCCTGAGCCTGGTTCTGCTGGAGGTTTCTTCCTGTTAAAAGGGAGTTTTTCCTTCCCACTGTAGCCAAGTGCTTGCTCACAGGGGGTCGTTTTGACCGTTGGGGTTTTACATAATTATTGTATGGCCTTGCCTTACAATATAAAGCGCCTTGGGGCAACTGTTTATTGTGATTTGGCGCTATATAAAAAAATTGATTGATTGATTGTTTAGGCCTCTGCGTTAACTGTTTTGAGAAATGTGGATTTTGAGTCGACTACTGTGTCAAAGCAATCAATAAAAACTGTAACTGGAATAAGAGGGTTTAGAAAATGAATGAAAACATGGTGGGAGTGTAGCTAGACAGAATCGGATGATCATTTGTAGGATGATCTTTAATGGACTACAGGATGACTGATTTATCCATTCATACACAGATATCACGGAGCTGCCATGCAAGGGGCTCAACTGCACACCAGGAGCAACATGAGGATTAAGGACCTTACCAAAGAGCCATTAGTCATTTTCCAGTCTGATAGGGATTTAACCACTTGACCATCACTTCCCGCTTTGGAGATGAAGAAGAGGAAAAGAGTGAGACCTAAACCAAGGGTCAGATGGTTGAAGCTGAAGGAGGAAGTGAAGCAAGTACTGGATGGAGATTAAATAATTCTGGACATCTGGACAACTACAGCAGATGTGGTGAAGGAGAGCTAGGAAGGCACTGGGTGTGAGATTTGCGCATAAGGAAGAGTAAGAGACTTGGTGGTGGAATGAAGATGTACAGAAAAGTATAAGGAGAAAGAGGTCGGTGAAAAAGAACTGGAAAAGTTGAAGAGATGATGAAAGTAGATAGGAATACAAGGAGATGTGGTGTAAGGTGAAGTGAGATGGTGCAAAGGCTACGGAAAGGGCATATCAGGAACTGTACATGAAGTTGAACACTATGGAAGGACTTGTTCCAATTGGCCAGACATAGGGAACGAGCTGGAACAGATGTGCAGCAGGTGATGGTGATCAAATATGAAGGTGGAAATGTGCTAGCAAGTGAGGGGAGTGTGTTGAAAAGGTGGAGGTAGTAATTTGAGGTGCTGATCAATGAAAAAAATGAGAGAGAAAAGGCTGGATTATGTTCATTCATTCATTCATTTTCTGACACTTATCTGGGTCCGGGTCATTGTAGCAGTAGACCAAGGAGCTCCTTCCGCACTTCCCTTTCCTCTGTCAAGTTCTTTAACTCTTCCCAGGGGATCCTCAGATTTTCCCAAGCCAGCAGGGAGATACCATCCCTCCAGCGCGTCCTGAGTATTCCATGGGATTCTTTTGGACAGGCCAGGAAGACCTCCCTAGGGACACAACCAGGGGGGCACAATCAGTGGGCTCCTTTTGATGCAAGAAGCAGTGACTCCATTCTGAGTCTCTCTCGGGCATTCGAGCGTCTCACCCTATGATGCTGGATGATGTCTAGAAAGTAAATCTGGAAGTGCAACAGATTAGTAAGGATGAAATGAAGACAGAAAATACTTTACAACAATAATGCAATCATAAGTGCCACAAAAATGCAATTATAAACAGTAACATACACAGTAAAAGCACCAGTGTAAAACTAACACTGACACTGTTAAATTAACACTGCCAGTGTACATATGGTCCTACTCTGGCCAGAGTGGGACCATACGTTCACTGTCAGTGTTGATTTAACACAGGTGATTTTACTGTGTACCAAGAAGCAGTCATTAAACATGATGCTGAAAGTTTTGCTCCTAATTACAGGTTAGAGAGAAACAAATATTTCTTCAGTGTAGTTATCAAAGCTCTGCACTGTCTAATCTCAGATGGCAAACTATTCTGCAGAGCAGGCACACAATATGAAAAGGCTCTGTGGCCTGCAGACCTCTTTTTAATCCTTGGAACGGAGTGCAATCCTGCATTTAAAGAATGCAGAGTACGGGATGGCACATATTTAACCAGATCTAACAGGTAAGAGGGTGCTAGACCACTGAAAATGTTATAACCTAAAAAATAAAACTTTAAAATCTGATCTCTTATGAGCAGAGCACCAGTGACCTCCCTATGCCCCCAACTCCCTAAGTTAACCTGTTTATAAAAATATGGAACTTCCACTGTGTATTTTTGAAGTAATATTTATAACAAAATATATTTCATTGTCCCTGAAATTAAATACTACATTTTGACTGCTGTATTTTTTTTTGACTGAATCTGTCAGTGTTAATGTAGATGTGTAAAACCCATAAATGGAAGTGGTTTTTGAAAGAACAAAATGGGATTTGACCATAAAAAGCTCCTGCAAAACATTCACTTCACATGCAGGAGCTCATGTTGATGCTTATTGTGGCACACATCCTGCATTTGTCCTTAATAATTAGAAAAGAATACAAAAGCGGGGTTGACGTTAAACCTGTGATATGCAACAACTTTGCAGAAAAATGACACCTGACCCCCCTTTCCCTTGTCTCCGTCCCCCTCACTAATGTCCACATTATCCCTGAGCTCCCGCTGGCTTTAACATTCTGTCATACGCTCCCTGGATCATACAGCCTGTGTTAATTAAACCCTCTTTCAGATCATTTTCTTGCTCAAGTGGCCTCAGTGCAGCACCCATTAGGCAGAAAGCTCTGTTATCTGAATTTCCAAATGTAGCTCAACATTTATTAAAGTGAAATTCATCCAGTAATTACCCGCCTCGGTGTGGCCTGTGTGTCCCTCTTACCTCCAGGGGCCACCTGCTCAGAGACACCTCCAACTATTTACCACTGTGACGCAGGCTAATTAGACCTTTCTGACCCCGCCCACTAAGTGCCCGGTAATTGCGGTAATAAAAAAAAATTAACAGCAGCAGCATGAGGATCATTATGCAAAAATACCTCGTAATGAAGCATTAGTCCCGATTTTATTTGGATTAAAAACAGATTTTGGTATTAAAAGGTTACACTGTCTGCTAAAACAATATCAGATTAGAAAGTTATTGTTTTTTAAAAATTTCTTTGGATCCTGTAACTGAACATAAGAGGTTAGACTGCAGATTAATTATTGAAGGTTATTTTTTTCCACACAAATCAAAGATGGTGCTTGTTTTGTGTAATTCACATAAAGTCATTTTAATGTCTCAGAGGCTGAACGCAGCAACTCAAAGGTACTTCAGCAGCTATGATTTTGGTCAACATTCAAAGATTGTCCAATCAGATCACCAAACAGGCATTTTCAAGGCACACGTGCAGCTTGCTGGGATATCAACATCTACAGAGCGGCACCCTATGGACAGAGTGTGCAACTGCAACTGCTCAATGACAAAAACTACAAAATTACTGTGGCCTACATTTCTTATTTATTTTAAGAGTGCGTTCAGTTTTATAATAAGACGTTGTGGTTGTATTCCTCAATGACACTGAATGGGCAAATTTGTGGCTGAAATCATATACCACTGTTACTGCTACTGCTACTTCTACTAACAATTTTTTTTAATATACTTTCAAACAAAGTGCGTACCAGAATAAAATACAGAAAAACAAAACAACACCACCAGCAACTATATATATATATATATATATATATATATATATATATATATATATATATATATATATATATATATATATATATATATATATAAAATGCTCATGTGCATGTGATTACTTAGTTTTTTATTTATAATAACTTTGTAAAAAAATCTAAAAAAAAAAACCCCCCACCTTTTTCACATTGTCATTATAAGGTACTGTGTGTAGAATTTTGAGGGGAAAATAAATTTCATAACATATAATGTGGAAAAAGTGATTCGTTGTGAATATTTTCTGGATGCAATGCATCCCTTTCTAAAAGAACCATGTTCTCAGGAAAGTTACCTCATTGACACTTAATTAACACGAAACTGCCTGAAGCCATTCTTGAAAACTGTACACATTTAAAACTTTGAGAATTAAAAATTTTGAGGGGAAAAAAAAAAAATTGTCATCCATTTTGGAATAAGGCTGTAACATAACAAAATGTGGAAAATGTGAAGCGCTGTGAATACTTTCTGGATGCACAGTATGTTGCATGTAAACTACTATTTAATTTGTTCATTTAATTATTTATGTACATCTTGATCATTATCTGATCTTGGCATCCTAAACCTTTGTTGGTAACCTCCATGTTACATTTCGCCAGTTTAAATTTAATCTCTTTAGGCCTGTTTTTCAGCATTTTAGAGCCAAAAAAGAAGCGCTAAAGCTAAATTTGTATAACTTAACAATTGGTGGTGAGCCGTAGCTTCAGCTGAATGTTTCGGTGATTTATCAGTTTAGCATGATTACAGCTAACTTTACAGTTAGCAGATTAGCAGATACTGAAGCACACTTTTAGGTTAGCTAGCTGTGCCCACCACTGGGTATCTGGGGATAAGCACCGTCACGATGGGCCCCTGAGCCCTGTATAGGACTGCCCTATTCACTGTTCTTTTCTCTAGTTAAATGGTTGAATAGCGTGCTGGGCAGCAGCATCAATCATTACTGATTGGCCCTGTTAGCATATATAGCATTATGCAGCCTTGACCTCTCATTCACAGCTTCACACCTCACACCCATTCACTGCAAAACCAAAACGGCTGTATTAGCCCAACAAGAAACCACGTCCACTAGTTTAAAAAAAAAGTTTTGTTTTTTTTTGGCATAAATCAACTTTTTGTTTGGTTTGTCCTCACGAAGAAGGCCATTGCACAAGTAAGCTGAATCCAAACACTAATTAGGAAATGAGGAACATCGTCTTTGCTATCTTGAATGCGCTTTCAAGCAACTTTTTATTTCCAGTCAGTCAGGCATGCACAATTATCCACCTGCTTCCATTAAATGGCAAATGTTTTTGTTCCGACTTCTTCCAAAAGATTTTAAATGGGTTTTCAAACATGTTCACATTGTGCCCAACCGCAAGAACGACAGTTAAACATTTCCAGGCTGTTGTGGTGTTGGATAGATGTCTTTGATAGCAACACACGCGCGCGCGCGCGCACACACACACACACACACACACACACACACACACACACACACACACACACACACACACACACACACACACACAAACAAGCTTATGGTCCCTTTGAGCTTTTATGTATATTGGTTTTGTTTTAATGTCATCAATTTAAAAAGAAAAAAAATGGCTTCCTTAAATTTAAATTTCTAAAATTAAAGTTCACACAAATGTCTACAATATGATGTGACATAAAAAAAACTTGAAGCCAAAATAGTGGAATGCACATGTATAAGCACAACACACTAAATCATCACTGTTCCAGCCAGTTTTCTTTAGTCAAGTCCAGGGACGGATATGTGAACATTTCCAAGTAAATGAATATGTGCTGGACTTTATATTAATAATTAGGAAACACAAAATATTGTACTGTGTGGCAAACTTGTCTGGATCAGGCAATTCTCAAAAACTGAGTGATCGTACAAGGACACAAGTGAGGGAAGCCACCAAGACACCCACAACATGAATTTATAGACTTCTGTGGCTGTGATAGGAGAAACCATGCATAGTACAACTTTTGTTTTTTCCATCACCTGTTACACAGCTCCATGGTGGAGTGGAACAGAGAAGAATTTTCATATAAACAAGATATGAAATTTCAGCTGCAGATTGCCAGAAGGCACATGGGAGACTTCAAGGTAAATTTGATCTGTGTTCTTGAAACAAAGTTCTTCTCGAAGTTCGCCAGTTGATGTCTGGCTGCTGAGAGCAAATTAAAGTTTGATTGTTATACAAGCCTGAAATAAAACTATTCCGATCTATTTATTTATTTATTTTTTGTCTTTCAGCTGCTCATGGTTGCTACACTGCTTTTGATACAAATCAGCATAAGCCAGTTTCAAGTTTAAGCACCGCAGGGGCTGCTGGGTAAGTTCAAAGGTCAAGTCATACAAACCGTGTATTTCCAGGATCACAAAAACAAAGCAAACATATAAAAAATGAATAAATAAAAAATAAAACCCCAAACACTATCATCACCTATATCAAAAGCAGTAAACTGCAGTATCAGAAGTCACCAAGGTTGGGTAGGATTACTTTGAAAGAATACATGTAGATTACATGTATGTATGTACATACATTTGGATTACTTGTAATCTGATTACTTATGGATTACATTTCAAAGTAATCCTACCCAACCCTGGAAGTCACAGTTCATCTCTATATTATATTTATAAACCGACAGAGCTTATGGCTCACTCGTATTGTGTTCACAAACACAAAACAAACGCGTGAAAAATAAACACAAAATAAAATCCCAAATACGGTCATCATCTTATCAAAAGCAGTAAATTGCAGTAATAATAGTCACAGGTTATTGTCTGTATTATATTTATAAACTTACAGGATCAGCTCGGCTGTCTTGCATTCGTAAACATTACACAAACCAAAACAAATGCACAAAAATAAATGAATAAAGTATAAAATCCCATCAAATCCCATAAAATCATCTTTATCAAAAGCAGTAAAGCAGAATTAATACAAGTGAAGCTCTGTGCAGCAACACGAAGCTAGCTCTGTGGGAGACGAAGCCACAAACTGGACAACATTGTTGTAAAAAAAAAACACAAACCGACGCTAGACACAGCCACAAACCGGAAATGGCACAAAAATGTGCCCATGGGAGATGAAGCCACAAACCAGACAATATTGTTGTTAAAAAAAAAAATTATAACAACAACTGTGAAGTAGCCTATCATTACTTTGGGGTTCTGCGACAGTTATTCAATTTCAAATTATTGTTTGATGATATATACACAGATAGTGAAGAGCTTCGCTCATTAATGTCAGCGACATCAAACATATGTATAATGTGTGAAATACCAAGTGTTCCAATACTTTTGGAGGGCACTGCAACCTAACCTTATGATGAGCGCAAAATGAGTGTGGTATTATTACTGTTTTGTTTAAGAATGTTTAATTTTCACTGTTGTTGCACTTTATGTGAAATCATAGTCATATCATGTATCATACTGACATCACAATATTGAGATATGATAATTTGGCCATATTGTACAGCCCTACTGTCAACTAGCTGAAAACTTTGAATATTAATTTAGATCTACATTTAAAAAAATGCTTAAAGTGGCAGGAGGTTAAAAGGGCCGTAATTATTGGTGTCTGGGGGGGGGGGGGGGCGTCCCCCCCAGAAGCTAAAAGGCAAAAAAAGAAAAATGCTTAAAAAGGTGGGGGGTCTGGTGGGGCAGAGCTCCCCCAGAAGCTGAAAGGTAAAAACAACAAAAAAATTTGTTTAAAAAGTGGGGAGTCTGAAGCTGAAAGGTTTTAGCCATGCTAATGCTCTCCTGAAAAATTTACTCAAAAAAAGAGTCTGAAGGACCTAAATGACACAGTGAGATGCTGAAGAGCTTCGCTCGTTCATGTCCGTGACATGTACATGTTATAACTAACGGATCACCTAGTGTTCACAAACAGAAAACAAAAGCATGAAAAATAAATAAATAAAACTACTGACTTTTGAACTGTTTACATACCATTTTTCTCCACAGTGTAACTTATTTAGTGTAACAACACAATGGGTTGACGTGTTGACATGCCCACCTCTTCCACCATTTCTCGGATAGTCACACGACTGAAAAGCCACCGAAAGCCGTCTGAATCTTCCGAATGGTGGAAGAGGTGAGAGCATGTCACAACATGTCCTGTGAGACTTCAACACGGAGGCACTTTTGCTCCGCCATCAGCTTTGTGCCAAAGCCATCGGCCTGAATTTCGCTGCAACTCTTTTCATGGCAAAATCTTCTGTCACAGTGGAATGTGCCGAAAAAGTGCTGATGTCCACCTCTTCCGCAATTTCTCGGATAGTCACATGACGGTTCCACATTACCACAGAGTTCACTTTGGAAATGATCTGGTCATTTCAGCATGTTGATGGCCGCTCGGAGCGTGGTTCACTCTCCACTGTTGTGCAGACGTCTTTAAACTGGTTGTACCGCTCCTTAATCTGTGTGATGCCCAGAGGATCGTCACCGAAAGCTGTCTGAATAATGCAAATGGTTTCCACCTGGCAGTCGCCCAGTTTTTGGCAAAATTTGATGCAGTTGCGCTGCTCCAGTCGTTCCGCCATTTCCTTGCAAAGAAAAAAACGACGAGAGACTCCACCCATCCTCACACAAAGGCTGCTTAACAGCAAATGATACAATCGACAGGTGTGAAAAAACTCACACATGCGCACGAAGGTTAAATCCATCAGGTTTTTGAAAAAAATAAAAAGGTTGGATACTTTTCTAACAGGCCTCGTATGTCAGAAGGTGGGGGGGCATACCATATTCTGCCCCCCCTGGTTGAAAAGGTGGGGGGGACATGTCCTCCCGATCCCCCACCAAATCGCGCCCATGCTCCTATTGCAGGCCGTGTTTGCATCTTTTAACGTAATAAATGAAGATTTGTTGCTAATCGCAAAGTCCTGGTGGCCACAAAGGCCACTGTTGCTTCTACTACCTTATAATTTGAAATATTATTACTTCTTTTATAGAACTTGATAATGTACTGTGTATGTGGAATGAACAGGTGGTGGTGGACACTGCACTCCAATGAGGATACAGCCACATGAGAGAGCAAAGATTAGTGTATTTGCTCAGAGCAGCATTAAAAATATTGATCTTTTATAGTTCATCTGACTGTGAAATCTTTGGAGTGAGCGTTTCTCAGGACCAAGTCAGGAAGACGAGTGAAATGTCTCAAAGATTCCTCCTTATGATACACTGCAGTTCCATGGTGTGATGAAATCACAATCTGATGAGCCCACTCAACTTGAAATTATTAATTATGGTGCATTTTTAAAAGTTTGCATCGCACTCTGAAACTTCTAAGTTAAGCTAACAAAAACAGCCTCTTCATTCAAGCCTCTAAAGGCTTTTGAGGGCTGAGAAAGCGATTCGATCAGACCCCCAGCCACAGCAAAGCCCTACAAAGGAGTGCTTCTAAAAGAACAAGCACTTCTGCAAAATAATAGCAAAGCAAATGTTGAAAAATGAAAGCTTAGAAGATGAGAAAGTTTTTAATAGAATCTGTAAGGATAGTATAAATGCAACTCCCAGGAGAAAAAAAAAAAATCAAAACAAAGGCAAACAGAGAAGGGTACCGTGAGGTCAAACTGTGTCAACCTGAGTTACATTCAGATGAGTGCACTGAAGCTGACCTGTGGTCCAAGTGTAAGCCTGCACCGACCTGTTTAAAAAGCCCGCTTTCATTTCGGAGCCTTGATGCCATTATATCTCCACTGGGCCATGTGCTCATAGTTGACAGCCTCCTGGTTTGGCGACATTATTTTTCCAAAGCCACCCAATGGTGAAAGCGTCCCAAAATTGGTAGCATTTGGGGAATTGCACATTGGCAACAAATTAGACCATTCAAAATTTCAGAACAATGACAAGAATTCCATTATTATTACAGATGAAACATTTAATGGTGTGCTTTTCTGGTGAAGACCACGCACAAATGAAGGGCATCAGTTTGTGAAACGGATGACAAAACCAGAAATGAGTTTTGAATATTTTGTTCTAATCATGTTGTCTCAATGAAAACACAACGTGTTATGTTGTCAATGATTATATGCTGTTAATAATTTGCCTTCAACAAGCTTCCTTTGCCAAGTGATTTGAGATATTATCAAGTAAACTGAATGAAACTGGAGCAGCTAACCTTTGCTAATGGCCAACAACCCACCAGTAGTGCAGCAGATATTTAGAGGAATCCCTCAAAAAAAAAAAAAAAAAACAAACAAACAAACAAAAACAAAACAAAACAATAATTTTAATTATTGCAACACTTTTTTTTTTTTTACCAAAATTGGAGCAACTTAACTTTTTCAAGGAATAATCAGTAATCAGTAATTGGATTACTTTTTCAAAGTAACTGTGGCAACACTGTTCCTTTGTCTATCTGTCCTTGTGCATAGTCAGCACACTAAGGTAAGAGGGAATGTCGGGTGCTGTGGCCCAGGGAACACATTTAACATCGGCTAGCTTCTGTAATCTTACTTTGCAGGTAATAGAATCCCCTATCATTAACGCATGGCATTTCAGCCAGGAGATAGTGGTAGAAGTTACCCGTAGGCTCAGAAGGCTATCAATAGGCATATCTAAGGCTGAAAAACCGTTCACAGTTGGCAACGGTGACTGTGAGCCAGGTGCCACAACTGTGCACCAAGCCTTATGGGATTTCTTCGACCTAACAACAGTCCAAAAGCCATCATCTTTAGCCGGCAGAGCTAAGCTAATGCTAACAGGTGCACTAGCTGCCCCAACACTAAGCTCATCTGGAGTGCCCATGATGTCTAACTCCACTGAAGTAAGAAGCTGCTATAGCTTGTGGACACAGCTCTCTAAGATGCTCCCCTATCTGAGAACAATGTGCTAGTTATTTTAAAGTATTGTGCACTAAAAAAAGAACAAGCGTGTAGTGAAAGATAGAGCAA
Organism: Thalassophryne amazonica; assembly: GCF_902500255.1. Taxonomy (NCBI): domain Eukaryota; kingdom Metazoa; phylum Chordata; class Actinopteri; order Batrachoidiformes; family Batrachoididae; genus Thalassophryne; species Thalassophryne amazonica. Next base: position 78,914,194 of record NC_047111.1, on the reverse strand, counting down.
GCTAAGCGCTAATGAGATGCTAACCACTCCTACGGTTGCCACCCGTCATTTAAAATACAGAATTGTCCTTAATTTGACAATTAATTGTAATACGGGATGTAAATTGTTCTGTATTTTCATAAATGTCCCACACACACTCATCAAAAGTGAATAATGAACAAAATAAAACACAGGAAATATTAAGGGCTGCCAATGTCATCTCTGTACCTCGCGTTGGATCCTGTAGCGAGGACCCGACGCGAGATACAGCGGATAGACCTCAGACTTTCACGTCTGCATCTCCATGTGCCCACCTTTCTGGTCTTGTCACTGGTTGCCTGGTTGTCTGGCATGTCTACACCCGAAACTCCACCACATCCAAAGAAGCAAAAACGTTTGCAAATGTACAGATGTGAGTGGGAAGAGTCGAACCCCTGGCTTGACAATGTGAGTGGCCGCAATGGGTACAAGGCAAACTGTAGGCAAACAAGTATTTTTATTTTTTATTTCCTCTTAAAGTAAAAATGTCCCTACTTTAAAGATTAAACTTTATCTGTTTGTTTTCCTTAATATTTATGTTTATTATTGCACACTTCAGTGACTGCACAGTTTATCATTAACAGTTTTGTGTTAATAAAGCACTTAAAGCTTTAAGTATGAATAAATCCTGTTTTCAAAATTAAATATGCCACTCCTTGGGTGGTGATAGTGGCCCAGAGGAGCCGTGGTGGGCGTCCTTTATTTTAATTTCTGAAAGGTGGCAAACCTATCTAGGATTCTCACAGCAATAAATTGAGATCAAATCCATAGCTATTGCACTTAAAGACTAACAAAAGTAATGCACAAGTAACTAAAATAAAAGAGATGATTACAACCTTGTATTAAATAAGAGGGTACTGTTCAGTGCAATCGCTGAGGAGTCAGTCTGTCTGGGAAAGAGGTTTGACGGGAAACACGCAGCAGAAGGTAGCCAGATTCAGTCAGTCAGATTACATATGAATGATCATTGTGGCCATTCAGAAAGCTGCAAGGATGGAGTTGTTCTCCTAGTCAGGAGAGGAAAGGGTGATCACATGGATTGCAACAACGATAGAGTACACTGCTGTCTGTGCCAATGATGGTGCTTGCGAGGATTATTTTTAATACGATTCCATTCCAGTTACTTACTGCTCAGCAAACAGTCTGGCTTCATGGCCAAGAAGTAAACCATCAATCACATTCTAGGTCTGTGGTATGAGGTAACAGCAGATAAAACAGTATTTGCGTTCATAACGATGAATCAATGAGAACTTTAAAAAAAGCAGAGATGGAAGATCAACTACGGCATCAGTGTTGTTGTTGCATAGCTTTCCATCTGTTGTCAACTGATCACCTGCAGAGGAATGGTCTATTTGAAGAGTTTCAGTCAGGTTTTAGAATTCATCATAGTACAGAAACAGCATTAGTGAAGGTTACAAATGATCTTCTTATGGCTTCGGACAGTGGACTTATCTCTGTGCTTGTTCTGTTGGACCTCAGTGCTGCTTTTGATACTGTTGACCATAAAACTTTATTACAGAGATTAGAGCATGTCATAGGTATTAAAGGCACTGCGCTGCGGTGGTTTGAATCATATTTGTCTAATAGATTACAGTTTGTTCATATAAATGGGGAATCTTCTTCACGGACTGAAGTTAATTATGGAGTTCCACAAGGTTCTGTGCTAGGACCAATTTTATTCACTTTATACATGCTTCCCTTAGGCAGTATTATTAGACGGTATTGCTTAAATTTTCATTGTTACGCAGATGATACCCAGCTTTATCTATCCATGAAGCCAGAGGATACACACCAATTAGCTAAACTGCAGGATTGTCTTACAGACATAAAGACATGGATGACCTCTAATTTCCTGCTTTTAACTCAGATAAAACTGAAGTTATTGTACTTGGCCCCACAAATCTTAGAAGCATGGTGTCTAACCAGATCGTTACTCTGGATGGCATTTCCCTGATCTCTAGTAATACTGTGAGAAATCTTGGAGTCATTTTTGATCAGGATATGTCATTCAAAGCGCATATTAAACAAATATGTAGGACTGCCTTTTTGCATTTACGCAATATCTCTAAAATCAGAAAGGTCTTGTCTCAGAGTGATGCTGAAAAACTAATTCATGCATTTATTTCCTCTAGGCTGGACTATTGTAATTCATTATTATCAGGTTGTCCTAAAAGTTCCCTAAAAAAGCCTTCAGTTGGTTCAGAATGCTGCAGCTAGAGTACTGACGGGGACTAGCAGGAGAGAGCATATCTCACCCGTGTTGGCCTCTCTTCATTGGCTTCCTGTTAATTCTAGAATAGAATTTAAAATTCTTCTTCTTACTTATAAGGTTTTGAATAATCAGGCCCCATCTTATCTTAGGGACCTCATAGTACCATATTACCCCATTAGAGCGCTTCGCTCTCAGACTGCGGCTTACTTGTAGTTCCTAGGGTTGTAAGAGTAGAATGGGAGGCAGAGCCTTCAGCTTTCAGGCTCCTCTCCTGTGGAACCAGCTCCCAATTCAGATCAGGGAGACAGATACCCTCTCTACTTTTAAGATTAGGCTTAAAACTTTCCTTTTCGCTAAGGCTTATAGTTAGGGCTGGATCGGGTGACCCTGGACCATCCCTTGGTTATGCTGCTTTAGACGTAGATTGTGGGGGGGTTCCCATGATGCACTGTTTCTTTCTCTTTTTGCTCCGTATGCATCACTCTGCATTTAATCATTAGTGATCGATCTCTGCCCCCCTTCACGGCATGTCTTTTTCCTGGTTTTTTCCCTCAGCCCCAACCAGTCTCAGCAGAAGACTGCCCCTCCCTGAGCCTGGTTCTGCTGGAGGTTTCTTCCTGTTAAAAGGGAGTTTTTCCTTCCCACTGTTGCCAAGTGCTTGCTCATAGGGGGTCGTTTTGACCATTGGGTTTTTTTATAATTATTGTATGGCCTTGCCTTACAATATGGAGCGCCTTGGGGCAACTGTTTGTTGTGATTTGGCGCTATATAAGAAAAACGTTGATTGATTGATTGATTGAACACACATACAGTAGTGTTCAGAATAACAGTAGTGCTATGTGACTAAAAAGATTAATCCAGGTTTTGAGTATATTTCTTATTGTTACATGGGAAACAAGGTACCAGTAGATTAAGTAGATTCGCACAAATCCAACAAGACCAAGCATTCATGATATGGAAACTCTTAACGCTATGAAATTGGGCTATTAATAAAAATAGTAGAAAGGGGGTGTTCACAATAATAGTAGTGTGGCATTCAGTCAGTGAGTTCGTCAATTTTGTGGGACAAATAGGTGTGAATCAGGTGTCCCCTATGTAAGGATGAAGCCAGCACCTGTTGAACATGCTTTTCTCTTTGAAAGCCTGAGGAAAATGGGACGTTCAAGACATTGTTCAGAAGAACAGCGTAGTTTGATTAAAAAGTTGATTGGAGAGGGGAAAATATATACGCAGGTGCAAAAAATTATAGGCTGTTCATCTACAATGATCTCCAATGCTTTAAAATGGACAAAAAAAAAAAAAAAAAACAGAGACATGTGGAAGAAATCAAAATGGATAGAAGAATAACCAGAATGGCAAAGGCTCACTCATTGATCAGCTCCAGGATGATCAAAGACAGTCTGGAGTTACCTGTAAGTGCTGTGACAGTCAGAAGACGCCTGTATGAAGGTAATTTATTTGCAAGAATCCCCCGCAAAGTCCCTCTGTTAAATAAAAGACATGTGCAGAAGAGGTTACAATTTGCCAAACAACACATCAACTGGCCTAAAGAGAAATGGAGGAATATTTTGTGGACTGATGAGAGTAAAATTGTTCTTTTTGGGTCCAAGGGCCGCGGACAGCTTGTGAGACGACCCCCAAACTCTGAATTCAAGCCACAGTTCACAGTGAAGACAGTGAAGCATGGTGGTGCAAGCATCATGATATGGGCATGTTTCTCCTACTATGGTGTTGGGCCTATATATTGCATACCAGGTATCATGGATCAGTTTGGGTATGTCAAAATACTTGAAGTGGTCATGTTGCCTTATGCTGAAGAGGACATGCCCTTGAAATGGGTGTTTCAACAAGACAATGACCCAAAGCACACTAGTAAACGAGCAAAATCTTGGTTCCAAACCAACAAAATGAATGTGAAGAAATCATGAAAAACTGTGGTTATACAACTAAATACTAGTTTAGTGATTCACAGGATTGCTAAAAAAAAGCCGTTTGAACATAATAGTTTTGAGTTTGTAGCATCAACAGCAGATGCTACTATTATTGTGAACACCCCCTTTTCTACCTTTTTTTTTTTACTAATAGCCCAATTTCATAGCCTTAAGAGTGTGCATATCATGAATGCTTGGTCTTGTTGGATTTCTGAGAATCTACTGAATCTACTGGTACCTTGTTTCCCATGTAACAAGAAGAAATATACTCAAAACCTGGATTAATCGTTTTAGTCACATAGCACTACTATTATTCTGAACACTACTGTATGTGAAACACAACAAACAGCTGACAGAAGAGGACTAAGCACCAAAGAAATCATCCTTGTTCTTGTTAAGTTCCTTGCCCTCATAAACAACAACAAAAGATAGCTTCCCAAATTAAACCCTCACTCATGTGGTTATATCAGCTATTGATGATGCCTGTTCTTCATGCAGTGCTGTCTGTGAGATCAGAGATCACAGGTGTTCAGCTTTGGTTTGTGACCTTGCTTTTTATGCACCGAAATTCATTGAGGAACACTGTTTTTCAACATTTCTGTAATCTTCTCATGTATTTGTTGACAAAATGGAGGAAGATAGATGGTAGTGGACGTCTGTGCAGTTGGTTTCTTAGCTGGGCTAGCAGGCCTGCCTGGCATCCGCATTTCTGCTTCCTCTTGCCACCGGAGCTTGCTAGGCCTGATAACGAACCACAGGGCACCCGGCACTCTCGCTATATCCGATGGAATGTTTTGGATCTGTGAAAAGGCCGTAGTAATTTCTATTTTTGCCTGAAATCCAATATTTATCAGGTCTTGGCGGTGATAGATGGGGTTGCTGTGGCATTTTTTTGACACCAGAAATATAAATAAATACACTATAAAACACAAAAAAGTGCAAAATAGCAGGGACGCGCCTGGACGCGCCGCCGTCTTAATCAATAAAGAAGCATGACATGAAAAATTTTAAATATGTAAAGGCTCAAGGGATCACAAACGTATTCACTGTATTGTGTTAATTTGTTTGTTTGGTTGGTTGGTTGGATGTGTGGATGATTGGTTGGTTGAAGAATCTTGAATATGGAGAAGCCTGTTTCTTGTTTTGTTTTTTTTCTTTTTTTCTTCATTGAAATTTAAATATGGCAAAGCACAATATATGTGGTTTTGAAGAACCCAGGAGAACATGGAGGAGGATACCCATGTGGTATTTATGCTTAATAAATACTGTATTAAGGCTTCCTCAACTGCAAGGTAACAAGCAATGAAAATATTTGTTCATGAAACATGCATGTTAATGCCCCCCCCTCTCGCCCTCTCACCAGCAGTTTTTTAAAGAGAGAAACAAAAAGAAATTGGGTACTACTGTTGTATAGTTTCAGCGCCACCTTGTGTTTGCTGGGAAGTAGTGCAGCTTTTAGGCGGCTTCAAATCCCGTAAGGATAATTTGGACCAGTTACGCGCAATTACACAATAAACTCCAATGTTCTAAATGTTATGTCACTGTAAATACAATAAGTTATAAAGCCGTTCTAATAACTCAAAAGATGAAGAAGAGGTTAGTCATATCCAGGCCTTGAGGATGATTGGTGTCTGTATTTATCCCTGAAGGCTGTGGTGCAAAGCAGATGAAAGTGTTCGAGTAGTCCTGGAAGAGATGCCAGTCTGACGCCACAGCCAAGGTTGGCACCCATTTACGACTGGGTGGACTAATTTAATGCAGGTGAATTGTCTTGTCCAAGAATAAATGACCAGGTAAAGGTTGTGCCAAAATCCCAAGGTGCCGGATCTGTACCACATCTGCTGTGACGACTCTGACCAGATGGATGCAACTGAAAGTAAAATAAAAATATAAAGCAATGCTAAAATACCCTCAGCCTTATGTGCATTGTCTTCTTTATAATTTGCAATTTCTTAATTGGTATTCCAGTGCAAAGTACGAGTATATATATATATATATATATATATATATATATATATATATATATATATATATATATATATATATATATACAGTGAGGAAAATAAGTATTTGAACAGCCTGTGATTTTGCAAGTTCTCCCACTTAGAAATCATGGAGGGGTCTGAAATTTTCATCTTAGGTGCATGTCCACTGTGAGAGACATAATCTAAAAAAAAAATAATAATAATAATAAAAAATCAGGAAATCACAATGTATGATTTTTTAATAATTTATTTGTATGTTACTGCTGCAAATACGTATTTGAACACCTACCAACCAGCAAGAATTCTGGCTCTCACAGACCTGTTAATTTTTCTTTAAGAAGCCCTCTTATTCTGCACTCTTTACCTGTATTAATTGCACCTGTTTGAAACTTGTTACCTGTATAAAAGACACCTGTTCACACACTCAATCAATCACACTCCAACCTGTCCACCATAGCCAAGACCAAAGAGCTGTCTAAGGACACCAGGGACAAAACTGTAGACCTGCACAAGGCTGGGATGGACTACAGGACAACAGGCAAGCAGCTTGGTAGAAGACAACAACTGTTATGATTATTTATTAGAAAGTGGAAGAAACACAAGACGACTGTCAGTCTCCCTCGGTCCGGGATTCCATGCAAAATCTCACTTTGTGGGGTAAGGATGAGTCTGAGAAAGCTCAGAACTACACAGGAGGACCTGGTCAATGACCTGAAGAGAGCTGGGACCACACTCACAAAGATTACATTAGTAACACATGATGCTGTCATGGTTTAAAATCCTGCAGGGCAGCAAGGTCCCCCTGCTCAAGCCAGCACATGTCCAGGCCCATTTGAAGTTCACCAGTGACCATCTGGAACATCCAGAGGAGGCATGGGAGAAGGTCATGTGGTCAGATGACACCAGAATAGAGCTTTTTGGAATCAACTCCACTTACCATGTTTAGAGGATGAGAACAACCCCAAGAAACCATTCTAACCGTGAAGCATGGGGGTGGAAACATCATACTCTGGGGGTGCACTTCTGCAAAGGGGACAAGACGACTGCACCATATTGAAGGGAGGATGGATGGGGTCATCTATTGCGAGATTTTGGCAAACAACCTCCTTCCCTCAGTAAGAGCATTGAAGATGGGTCATGGCTGGGTCTTCCAGCATGACAATGACCCCAAACACACAGCCAGGGCAACTAAGGGGGGGCTCCGTAAGAAGCATTTCAAGGTCCTGGAGTAGCCTGGCCAGTCTCCAGCCCTGAACTCAATAGAAAATCTTTGGAAGAAGCTGAAACTCCAAACGATGAAACGGTCTAGATTTAGAGAAGATCTGTATGGAGGAGTGGACCAAAATCCCTGCTGCAGTGTGTGCAAACCTGGTGAAAAACTACAGGAAACGTTTGACCTCTGTAATTGCAAACAAAGGCTACTGTACCAAATATTAACATTGATTTTCACAGGTGTTCAAATACTTATTTGCAGCAGTAACATACAAATAAATTATTTAAAAAAATCATACATTGTGATTTCTGGATTTTTTTTTTTTTTTTTTTTTTAGATTATGTCTCTCACAGTGGACATGCACCTAAAATGAACTTGCAAAATCGCAGGGTGTTCAAATACTTATTTTCCTCACTGTATATATATATATATATATATATATATATATATATATATATATATATATATATATAGTTATTTACATTATTAATATCCTGTTGTCTTACATACAATTTATATACGTATGTTCAATAAAGCCCCTCTATCAATCAAGCAATCAATCAGTCATAAACGATTTTTGCGTTTTAACTGCATCTGTAGGAGGGCGTGCGTGTGCGCGTACATGAGCAGTTAACTTTGAGTTAGCGGAAGTTAGCGTTCACGCTGATGTCCGCAAAACATCTTGTAAATCACCTCAGAGGTGTTATCAAGTTACAAAAACAGCGTTTTCAGTTTTAGAAGTGTTTATTTTCTCACTAGCTTTTACAAAATGTATGACAAAACGGTTATATTTTCACACAAAATGAAATGGACTTTGCAGGTAGCTAGACCAGCCAATGACATCATGGTGCCGCTCTACTCTGATCGGCTGTCACCCCTGCCCCTCAGAAAAAACTTTAACAGAATGAAACAGAATGTGACATTTAAACTTCTTAAACTTCTGACTTTTTAACCTTTTAAAATACCTCTTACAATAGGTCAATGTTAGCCATCTTTGAACTTGTCCAAGGTCTGTGTCCCAGGAATTTCAAGACTGGCAGCAACAGGACTGGACTTATGCTAAGCACAGACAGAAGGATAGACAGACGGACAGATGAAAAGCCTTCACAATACCTTGTGGCCATATTTGATGGCCCTGGGTAATGAATAATGGCTCATGGACTTTGCTTCAAAAGTGGTTTTCAGTTTTTGGCTTTTGGTTAAGGCAAAAAAATAAATAAATAACTGGTTTTGGTGACCACCAGATCTAGGGCAAATACAGTACCAGTCAAATGTTTGGACAACTTTTTCCCCATTCAATTATTATCACCTTCTCTGTATCTAAATTAACAGGGCATGAAATCTTAAACTTGAAAAACTTCATTTTCTCTATGTAATATCCCATAGACATGTCTGCCACCTGCTGGATGGTTAGTGGATGCTGGATTAATGATGGATTACAAACAAATGAGAAAGTGTATCCAAGCTTGGGGATGTGCTTGGGGGCAAATTCAAGAAACTGCTCCCTATCCTCACCTCCAAGCATGTCACACGCAAGACGCGAGGGAGGTTGTACACCACCTGTGTGCGCTCAGCGCTGTTGTATGCAAGTGAGACCGGGGCGCCAAATGCAGAGGACCTGGAACAACTGCAGCGCAACGACCGACTGATGGTGAGGTGGATATGTGGTGTGAAGGCGTCAGATGTTGTCTCCATTGACTCGCTCATGGTCAGGCTGGGGCTAGCAGATGTGACCACCGTACTGCGTTCCCGATGCCTCCGCTGGTACGGCCATGTTATGCGTGCTGATTGGGCCATCAACACCATTACAAGTATGGTTATGCCCGGTCGAAGAGGACGAGGAAGACCCAAGAAGACCTGATCTGACTGTGTCAAGGCCGACATGAAAGTCTGCAACCTGGCCAGCAGTGACCCGCTGGACCGAGTTGCTTGGAGGGCCTCTGTACAAGGAGCTAGTCACCTGCTGCCTACCCTGACCCCAAGGACTTGCCCTTCTCCGACAACCAGAAGTCAGGGGTGGGCATCTGCAGCAGTAAATAATCCCAGGATATGATGATGACGATATGATGCAGCGTTTGACTGAAGCGTAGCCCTAAACAGAAGCCCCGTGTACACCGCCAACCCGTTCACATTTCTAACCGTTTTTCCCCACTCGGCGACACACCCGCCGAGTATCAAACTCTGGTTATTGGCGACTCTGTTTTGAGAAATGTGAAGTTAGCGACGCCAGCAACCATAGTCAATTGTCTTCCGGGGGCCAGAGCAGGCGACATTGAAGGAAATTTGAAACTGCTGGCTAAGGCTAAGCGTAAATTTGGTAAGATTGTAATTCACATCGGCAGTAATGACACCCGGTTACGCCAATCGGAGGTCACTAAAATTAACATTGAATCGGTGTGTAACTTTGCAAAAACAATGTCGGACTCTGTAGTTTTCTCTGGGCCCCTCCCCAATCGGACCGGGAGTGACATGTTTAGCTGCATGTTCTCCTTGAATTGCTGGCTGTCTGAGTGGTGTCCAAAAAAATGAGGTGGGCTTCATAGATAATTGGCAAAGCTTCTGGGGAAAACCTGGTCTTGTTAGGAGAGACGGCATCCATCCCACTTTGGATGGAGCAGCTCTCATTTCTAGAAATCTGGCCAATTTTCTTAAATCCTCCAAACCGTGACTATCCAGGGTTGGGACCAGGAAGCAGAGTTGTAGTCTTACACACCTCGCTGCAGCTTCTCTCCCCCTGCCATCCCCTCATTACCCCATCCCCGTAGAGACGGTGCCTGCTCCCAGACTACCAATAACCAGAAAAAATCAATTTAAGCATAAAAATTCAAAAAGAAAAAAAAATATAGCACCTTCAACTGCACCACAGACTAAACAGTTAAATGTGGTCTATTAAACATTAGGTCTCTCTCTTCTAAGTCCCTGTTAGTAAATTATATAATAATTGATCAACATATTGATTTTATTCTGCCTTACAGAAACCTGGTTACAGCAGGATGAATATGTTAGTTTAAATGAGTCAACACCCCGAGTCACACTAACTGCCAGAATGCTCGTAGCACGGGCCGGGGCGGAGGATTAGCAGCAATCTTCCATTCCAGCTATTAATTAATCAAAAACCCAGACAGAGCTTTAATTCATTTGAAAGCTTGGCTCTAGTCTTGTCCATCCAAATTGGAAGTCCCAAAAACCAGTTTTATTTGTTGTTATCTATCGTCCTCCTGGTCGTTACTGTGAGTTTCTCTGTGAATTTTCAGACCTTTTGTCTGACTTAGTGCTTAGCTCAGATAAGATAATTATAGTGGCGATTTTAACATCCACACAGATGCTGAGAATGACAGCCTCAACACTGCATTTAATCTATTATTAGACTCAATTGGCTTTGCTCAAAATGTAAATGAGTCCACCCACCACTTTAATCATATCTTAGATCTTGTTCTGACTTATGGTATGGGAAATTGAAGACTTAACAGTATTCCCTGAAAACTCCTTCTGTCTGATCATTCTTAATAACATTTACATTTACTCTGATGGACTACCCAGCAGTGGGGAATAAGTTTCATTACACTAGAAGTCTTTCAGAAAGTGCTGTAACTAGGTTTAAGGATATGATTCCTTCTTTATGTTCTCTAATGCCATATACCAACACAGTGCAGAGTAGCTACCTAAACTCTGTACGTGAGATAGAGTATCTCATCAATAGTTTTACATCCTCATTGAAGACAACTTTGGATGCTGTAGCTCCTCTGAAAAAGAGAGCTTTAAATCAGAAGTGCCTGACTCCGTGGTATAACTCACAAACTTGCAGCTTAAAGCAGATAACCCGTAAGTTGGAGAGGAAATGGTGTCTCACTAATTTAGAAGATCTTCACTTAGCCTGGAAAAAGAGTCTGTTGCTCTATAAAAAAGCCCTCCGTAAAGCTAGGACATCTTACTACTCATCACTAATTGAAGAAAATAAGAACAACCCCAGGTTTCTTTTCAGCACTGTAGCCAGGCTGACAAAGAGTGAGAGCTCTATTGAGCCGAGTATTCCTTTAACTTTAACTAGTAATGACTTCATGACTTTTTTTGCTAATAAAATTTTAACTATTAGAGAATAAATTACTCATAACCATCCCAAAGACGTATCGTTATCTTTGGCTGCTTTCAGTGATGCCGGTATTTGGTTAGACTCTTTCTCTCAGATTGTTCTGTCTGAGTTATTTTCATTAGTTACTTCATCCAAACCATCAACATGTCTATTAGACCCCATTCCTACCAGGGTGCTCAAGGAAGCCCTACCATTATTTAATGCTTCGATCTTAAATATGATCAATCTATCTTTGTTAGTTGGCTATGTACCACAGGCTTTTAAGGTGGCAGTAATTAAACCATTACTTAAAAAGCCATCACTTGACCCAGCTGTCTTAGCTAATTATAGGCCAATCTCCAACCTTCCTTTTCTCTCAAAAATTCTTGAAAGGGTAGTTGTAAAACAGCTAAGTGATCATCTGCAGAGGAATGGTCTATTTGAAGAGTTTCAGTCAGGTTTTAGAATTCATCATAGTACAGAAACAGCATTAGTGAAGGTTACAAATGATCTTCTTATGGCCTCAGACAGTGGACTCATCTCTGTGCTTGTTCTGTTAGACCTCAGTGCTGCTTTTGATACTGTTGACCATAAAATTTTATTACAGAGATTAGAGCATGCCATAGGTATTAAAGGCACTGCGCTGCGGTGGTTTGAATCATATTTATCTAATAGATTACAATTTGTTCATGTAAATGGGGAATCTTCTTCACAGACTAAAGTTAATTATGGAGTTCCTCAAGGTTCTGTGCTAGGACCAATTTTATTCACTTTATACATGCTTCCCTTAGGCAGTATTATTTAAACTCAGATAAAACTGAAGTTATTGTACTTGACCCCACAAATCTTAGAAACATGGTGTCTAACCAGATCCTTACTCTGGATGGCATTACCCTGACCTCTAGTAATACTGTGAGAAATCTTGCAGTCATTTTTGATCAGGATATGTCATTCAAAGCGCATATTAAACAAATATGTAGGACTGCTTTTTTGCATTTATGCAATATCTCTAAAATTAGAAAGGTCTTGTCTCAGAGTGATGCTGAAAAACTAATTCATGCATTTATTTCCTCTAGGCTGGACTATTGTAATTCATTATTATCAGGTTGTCCTAAAAGTTCCCTGAAAAGCCTTCAGTTAATTCAAAATGCTGCAGCTAGAGTACTAACAGGGACTAGAAAGAGAGAGCATATCTCACCCATATTGGCCTTCTTACTTATAAGGTTTTGAATAATCAGGTCCCATCTTATCTTAGGGACCTCATAGTACCATATCACCCCAATAGAGCACTTCACTCTCAGACTGCAGGCTTACTTGTAGTTCCTAGGGTTTGTAAGAGTAGAATGGGAGGCAGAGCCTTCAGCTTTCAGGCTCCTCTCCTGTGGAACCAGCTCCCAATTCGGATCAGGGAGACAGACACCCTCTCTACTTTTAAGATTAGGCTTAAAACTTTCCTTTTTGCTAAAGCTTATAGTTAGGGCTGGATCAGGTGACCCTGAACCATCCCTTAGTTATGCTGCTATAGACGTAGACTGCTGGGGGGTTCCCATAATGCACTGAGTGTTTCTTTCTCTTTTGCTCTGTATGCACCACTCTGCATTTAATCATTAGTGATTGATCTCTGCTCCCCTCCACAGCATGTCTTTTTCCTGGTTCTCTCCCTCAGCCCCAACCAGTCCCAGCAGAAGACTGCCCCTCCCTGAGCCTGGTTCTGCTCGAGGTTTCTTCCTGTTAAAAGGGAGTTTTTCCTTCCCACTGTCGCCAAGTGCTTGCTCACAGGGGGTCGTTTTGACCGTTGGGATTTTTACGTAATTATTGTATGGCCTTGCCTTACAATATAAAGCGCCTTGGGGCAACTGTTTGTTGTGATTTGGCGCTATATAATTGGGCAATCCTGGCCGAATGAGACAGAGGGATGAAGAAATTTGTTTCAGCTCCCAAATCCTTTCCATGGGCTTGTATGGATTTGTTATTTGAGTTTTATGATATAATAGTGGTTAAACAGTCAGAAAACAGTATATTTCTCTGATTTAGTAAATGTTTGCATATTAACTCTCTCTCTCTCTCTCCCTCTCTCTCTCTCTCTCCCTCTCTCTCTCTCTCTCTCTCACACACACACACACACACACACACACACACACACACACACACACACACACACACACACACACACACACACACACACACACACACACACAGACCCCATTCACATATCTCGACTGTCTCCCTCACTTTCTTTTGCTTTTACAGTGGAATTCAATCAAAATAATTTCTGTTTGTATGTGTTGAGGTATGATCATGTTGTTTGAGTTTCAAATCAAAACTGGTGTTAATCGGAAAATAACTTTCTTTCATTTAACACGTTACTGTGCAGCAGTGGTCTGTGTCTCTCTGACAAGCACACCTGTTTCTAATCCATCATTAATCCAGCATCTACTAACCATCCAGCAGGTGGAAGACACACCTATGGGATATTACATAGGGGAAATAAAGTTTTTAAAGTTGTGAAAGAGTTTATCAGGATAAACTCTGCAGGATAAACAGGAAGACAGAGGACGTGAAGGAGAGGAACAGTAGCAGCCAGTAAATAAGTAGCGATCAGGATGTCTGCTATTTATATTTGTATTTGCAAATTGTTTTTGTTTTTTTACTTTTGATACTGTGTGTGCGTCTTACCCTGTGCGCTGCTATACAGTGCTGCTGGAACCTCAATTTTCCTGAGGGAGTCTTCCCAAGGGATTAATAAAGTTCTGGCTAATCTAATGCCCTATTAATTTAGACACCTAGAAGATGATAGCATTTACTGTATTCAAGTTACCTTTTCAAAAAAGATGGTGGGGAGGGACTCGTTCATTCATTCCTAGGCTTTTCAAAAACCTTCCAAAGCCTAGGAATATGACAACTGCAATCGTGTTTTTAACACCCTATTTAAGACCATATTGGACAAAACATATAAACGGAATCTGAAACTGTGTGGTACTGTTTTTCTCACTTGGGGTTGCCACATCCAAAGTGGATTTGTATGTTGATTTGTGCACGTTTTACGCCGGATGTCCTCCCTGACACAACTGAAACCAAGCATACAAACCACTTGGCCACCACCCTTATGTCGTGCATGAATACTGTTTGAAAAAGCCCATGGTTGTTATTTAATTTTGTGCAGTCAACAATTTCCAAAGCAGAGTTGCACATGTGTGTTTGCGTGTTTTTGGCCAGTGAATACACCTAAAGTTTACCAGATCAAAGATCCACCTCATGTGGTCTTTATCAGGATGTCAGTGAAAGCGTTTGAGGCCTCTTGTCTTGCGTCTCGAAGGTCGGCAGGGGATTTTTTTTCTTTTTTGTACATCTGGCGTACTGTACAATGATACTGTCCTTTCTTCCTGCTATCTAACACACACGATGAGATTCCTCAGCACACACAGTCACACAGGCTGTTAGACACTCATTAGCCCTTACTAATACAATAAGTGTCACCTTCCATTTCATGCTTCTGGTTTAGATATCAGGGTTGGAAACTTACCAAATCTCCACATAAGGGGCAGTACCCCATCATGCAGGGTATTGTCTTACCGACACAATGCACAATTGTTTCATCTTTGTCCCTTTAATAATGTGCAAAATATAAAATATGCACAATTAATGACAAATACAGACACATGCTCATACCACAATATCTCTGGGGCTCAAGTCTCATTTTTCAGAATTGTGTTTAAAGGACTCAAATGGTGAAGCACACTCTGTGGTGGTGGGATTTTTGGGTTAACTTGGGTGTTTGTTTCAGAAGAGGCAGCTGTTTAAGGATCCACCACACCCCACCCTGTTCAGGCCTATTGTCATGCATATGAACAGGCAAGCAGAGTTGTAAAAAATCTTAATTAAGACTCTTAATTCTCAATGCCATCGTCTGACCGATGCTGTGCACTCACGTGAAATGCTGGTGAACCATGTCAGGGCTGTAGTTTTGTGGCTTTCACACGGCGGGGGCACAAGACTAATTTGATTCAACAAAATAAAAAAAGGTGTTGGGAAAGTGTAGTGACACGGACCCACAACAGGGGGCGTAAATGAACGGACAATGGAAGGAGTCAAATTATAACACTTTACTGTTGTGAATGACACAGCCAAACACAGCAGATTACAGAATGTGCAAAAGTCAAGCAATAAGGTGTCGTGTGGGCAGGCTCGACGATAGGAGACGCCCGTCTGGAAACGAACCGGAACCACACGATTTCCACTGCCACCGAACTCGAGGAATACTGGAGCCGCCAAGTCCCGAAGTCCCCAGGTGGCCACCGTCACGGCGTGTCAGATCTGGTGCTGCTGACAGAAAGCAAAGACAGTTAAGGGTGGGTGTGTGAACACCCAGTAACAATCCTGGTGGGAATTCCACCTCCACCTCTCACTCACTACATTGCAGCGATCCCTCAGAGGAAAAAGAGTGCCGTCTTGCACAGCCTCCACAAAAAGGACCGGTACTCCTGCAAACACTCACAATAAACTGTTTACAAAATACCACAAAAAGGCTGAGGATATTACCTCTGGTAGAAGATGATATCTCGGCAGTGTGGTTGAGGTGTCTTCCTGCTTTTATTCCAGATGTGGATTGGATGATTAGTGACAGCTGTCACAGATGATGGGTGACAGCTGTCACCACGGCTTGTTCCTGAGGCGGCAGCGCCCTCTTGTGCCTGAAGCCCGCACTTCAGGCAGGACGCCCTCTGGTGGTGGGCCAGCAGTACCTCCTCTTCTGGCGGACCACACAACAGGACCCCCCCCTCAACGGGCGCCTCCTGGCGCCCGACCAGGCTTGTTCGGGTGGCGACGATAGAAATCGGCCAGGAGGGCCGGGTCCAGGATGAAGCTCCTCTTCACCCAGGAGCGTTCTTCAGGTCCATACCCCTCCCAGTCCACCAAATACTGAAAGCCCCGGCCCATTCGACGGACGTCCAAGAGCCGGCGAACTGTCCAAGCCGGCTCCCCGTCGATAATACGGGCAGGAGGTGGCGCCGGACCGGGTGCACAGAGGGGTGAGGTGTGATGCGACTTGATTCTGGAGACATGGAAAACCGGATGGAACTCCCGGCCTCACTGCGGTAGGACTGAGAACCTTGAGGATGGAAAAGGGTCCAATGAAGCGGTCTTTCAGTTTAGGAGACTCGACCTGTAGTGGAATGTCCTTGGTGGAAAGCCATACCTCCTGCCCGGGCTGGTATGCGGGGGCCGGGGACCGTCGACGGTCTGCATGGGTTTTAGCCCTCGTCCGGGCCTTCAACAAGGCCGAACGGGCTGTGCGCCACACCCGACGGCATCTCCGCAGGTGGGCCTGGACCGAGGGCACACCGACCTCTCCCTCCACCAAAGGAAACAAAGGGGGTTGGTACCCCAGACACACCTCGAACGGGGAGAGGCCGGTGGCAGAGGACACTTGGCTGTTATGAGCGTACTCGATCCAGGCCAGTTGTTCACTCCAAGCCATCGGGTGAGCGGAGGTCGTGCACCTAAGGGCCTGCTCCAACTCCTGGTTGGCCCGTTCGACCTGTCCGTTAGTCTGTGGGTGATACCCAGACGAGAGGCTTACGGTGGCCCCCAGTTCCCGGCAGAAACTTCTCCACACCTGCGAGGAGAACTGGGGACCGCGATCCGAAACGATGTCTGTTGGTATCCCATGCAGCCGGACGACATGGTGGACCAGGAGATCCGCCGTCTCCTGGGCCGACGGGAGCTTCGGGAGGGCCACGAAGTGGGCCGCCTTGGAGAATCGGTCCACTATCGTGAGAATGGTGGTGTGTCCCCGGGACGGCGGGAGGCCCGTGACAAAATCCAGACCGATGTGGGACCAGGGGCGATGAGGCACAGGAAGTGGCTGTAGGAGTCCCTGTGCCTTCTGGTGGTCCGCCTTGCCCCTGGCGCAGGTGGTGCAGGCCTGGATGTAAGCCCAGACATCAGTCTCCAGGGACGCCCACCAGAAGCACTGCCGGACCACTGCCACGGTCCTACGCACCCCTGGGTGGCAGGAGAGCTTGGACCCGTGACAGAAGTCCAGAACGGCAGCTCTGGCCTCTGGTGGGACGTACAATCTGTCTTTCGGTCCTGTTCCGGGATCCGGGCTCCGTGCCAGGGCCTCCCGGACGGTCTTCTCCACGTCCCAGGTTAGGGTAGCCACGCTAGTGGATTCCGGTAGAATGGGTTCTGGTGGATCCGACAGCTCGGTCTTGACTTCCCGTTCATGCACCCGGGACAGGGCATCTGATCGTTGGTTCTTGGTCCCGGGGCGGTAGGTGATTCGGGAGTCAAAACGGCCGAAAAACACTTCAACCACAAACTGGCAACTAGGATCGGGCTGCACCAAGACCGGTGCAGTCGAGAACCGGCGTTTCAACTCCCTAAACGCGGCTTCGCACCGATCCCACCAGGTGAAGGGAACTTTTGGTGAGGTCAGGGCCATCAGGGGGCTAACTACCTGACTATACCCCTTAATAAACCTCCTGTAAAAATTTGCGAAGCCGAGGAACTGTTGCAGTTTCCTACGGCTCGTAGGTTGGGGCCAGTCTCTCACCGCTGCGACCTTGGCCGGATCCGGGGCGACGGAGTTGGAGGAGATGATAAACCCCAGGAAGGACAAAGAAGTGCGGTGAAACTCACACTTCTCGCCCTTCACAAACAGCTGGTTCTCCAACAACCGCTGCAGGACCTGACGTACATGCCGTACATGGGTCTCAGGGTCCGGAGAAAAGATGAGTATATCATCCAGGTATACGAAGACGAATCGGTGCAGGAAGTCCCGCAAGACGTCATTAACCAAAGCTTGGAACGTCGCGGGGGCGTTAGTGAGGCCGAACGGCATGACCAGGTACTCAAAATGACCTAACGGGGTGTTGAATGCCGTCTTCCATTCGTCTCCCTTCCGGATCCGAACTAGGTGGTATGCGTTCCTAATATCCAACTTTGTGAAGATTTTGGCTCCATGCAGGGGGGTGAACACCGAATCTAACAAAGGCAACGGGTATCGGTTGCGAACCGTGATCTCGTTCAGCCCCCGGTAATCAATGCATGGACAAAGACCGCCATCTTTTTTGGCCACAAAAAAGAAACCTGCTCCCATCGGAGAGGTGGAGTTACGGATCAGCCCGGCAGCTAAGGAGTCCCGGATGTAGGTCTCCATTGATTCGCGCTTAGGTCAGGAGAGGTTGTACAGCCTGCTGGACGGGAACTCCACACCTGGCAACAAATCGATGGCACAATCGTACGGATGATGCGGGGGGAGAGTGAGTGTCCGATCCTTGCTAAAAACGTCAGCAAGATCGTGGTACTCACCGCCAACAGATTGGGGGGAACTGTGACCTGCTCCTTAGCCTGGGAACCGGGAGGAACCGAGGATCCCAAACACATCCGATGGCAGGTCTCGCTCCACTGTACCACCACCCCGGACGGCCAATCAATCCGGGGATTGTGTTTCAACATCCAGGGGAACCCCAGAATCACACGGGAGGTAGAAGGAGTCACAAAAAACTCAATCTCCTCCCTATGATTCCCTGACACTACCAGAGTTACTGGTGGTGTCTTGTGTGTGATTAAAGGGAGTAGGGTGCCATCTAGTGCTCGCACCTGCAAAGGTGTAGGTAGCGCCACCAGAGGGAGCCCTACCTCCCTGGCCCATCTGCTGTCTAGCAGATTCCCTTCTGACCCTGTGTCTACCAGTGCTGGGGCCTGAAGGGTTAAATCCCCACTAAGGATTGTAACTGGGAGCCGTGTGGCAATATGTGTGTGTCCCACGTGAATTTCTTGGCCCACCCTAAGCCCAGTTTCTAGGGGCGGGCGTTGGTGTTTAACCGTTCGGGGCAAGCGCTCAATTGATGCTCCATTGAGCCACAAACAAAACACGCCCCGCGTGGAAACCTCCTCTGTCTATTAGGTGGTCTAAATGTGGCCCTGCTCGTGTCCATAGCTTCGTCAGCAGGGGGAGCTGTCGCCCCACGGGACGTAGAGGCCAGGGAGCGTGGGAAGGGCGGACCTTTCTCGGACCCGGAAGGAAGAGGGACGGCGTGCGCCCGGCCATGTCCTTCGTCTCGTTCCCGACGGCGTTCCTCCAACTGATTGTCTAACCGTATAACGAGATCAATAAGCCCCTCCAACTGATTGTCTAACCGTATAACGAGATCAATAAGCCCATCTAATTCCCGCGGTTCATCCTTGGCCACTAGGTGCTCCTTTAGGACTGACGACAGTCTGTTTACAAAGGCGGCGCGGAGCGCAGCGTTATTCCAGCCGGACCTCGCAGCCGCGATGCAGAAGTCGACTGCATAAGCAGCTGCGCTTCGGCGTCCCTGTCTCATCGACAGCAGCACAGTTGAAGCGGTCTCTCCCCTGTTAGGGTGATCAAACACAGTTCTGAACTCCCTCACAAACCCAGTGTACGTGTGAAGGAGCCGTGAATTTTGCTCCCAAAGCGCTGTAGCCCAAGCGCGTGACTCTCCCCGAAGCAGAGTGATCACATAAGCTATTTTGCTTGCGTCTGACGCGTACATGACGGGACGTTGTGCGAAGACGAGCGAACACTGCATAAGAAAGTCCACGCACGTCTCCACACAACCTCCGTACGGCTCAGGAGGGCTTATGTATGCTTCAGGGGATGGTGGGAGGGGTTGTTGAACCACCACTGGAACATTTATATCCAGCACAGGGTCGGCAGGAGGAGGAGCTGCAGCAGCGCCCTGAGCGCTCGCGGAGAGAGCCTCCACCCTGCGGTTCAGGAGGATGTTTTACTCGGCTATTTGATCCATCCGAGCCGTAAAGGCGGTGAGAATATGCTGTAGCTCACCAATCACGCCTCCTGCAGACGCCTGCGCTCCCTGCTCTCCCATTGGTTGTTCAACAGCCTGGTGACGCACCTCGGAGTCCATGACGCTGGCCGAGATATCCTGTTGGGAAAGTGTAGTGACACGGACCCACAACAGGGGGCGTAAATGAACGGACAATGGAAGGAGTCAAATTATAACACTTTACTGTTGTGAATGACACAACCAAACACAGCAGATTACAGAATGTGCAAAAGTCAATCAATAAGGTGTCGTGTGGGCAGGCTCGACGATAGGAGACGCCCGTCTGGAAACGAACCGGAACCACACGATTTCCACTGCCACCGAACCCGAGGAATACTGGAGCCGCCAAGTCCCGAAGTCCCCAGGTGGCCACCTTCACGGCGTGTCAGATCTGGTGCTGCTGGCAGAAAGCAAAGACAGTTAAGGGTGGGTGTGTGAACACCCAGTAACAATCCTGGTGGGAATTCCACCTCCACCTCTCACTCAATACGTTGCAGCGATCCCTCAGAGGAAAAAGAGTGCCGTCTTGCACAGCCTCCACAAAAAGGACCGGTACTCCTGCAAACACTCACAATAAACTGTTTACAAAATACCACAAAAAGGCTGAGGATATTACCTCTGGTAGAAGATGATATCTCGGCAGTGTGGTGGAGGTGTCTTCCTGCTTTTATTCCAGATGTGGATTGGATGATTAATGACAGCTGTCACGGATGATGGGTGACAGCTGTCACCACGGCTTGTTCCTGAGGCGGCAGCGCCCTCTCGTGCCTGAAGCCCGCACTTCAGGCAGGGCGCCCTCTGGTGGTGGGCCAGCAGTACCTCCTCTTCTGGCGGCCCACACAACAGAAGGTATGAGTTAAAACAGCAAATTGTACATTCAGAAAATATTGTTTTTTGTTGGGGATGCTCCATCTGATTACAGTGATTGTTATCAGAATAGGCCTGATCAAGGTAGGTTTTCTTTGTTTATTTGTTTGTTTTGGGTTTTCGTTTGTTTGTTTGTTTGAGTAAACAGCGTGGGTTTGAGTTTACGTTATGTCTCACTCCGCTTCACAAGCGTGATGCCGATGGAGCTATAACCACCATGACTCTATCAGGGCTTTCTGCTCGTTCACCAGCAGTGCTGCTGTACATGGTTAAAAAGCATATTTATGCTCTTCTTTGTTTCAAATACACATCAGATGTATTTCTGACAAGTATCACATGTCAATCAGCCAACTGGGTCTAGCGAGTTCCATATAAATACATTTTTTTCCTCATCCTGCTGTCTGGTTTTCCTTTTTCTAACTGGACCATAGCCAGACAGAGAGCAATTGGATATCCACACCCCGCGAGGAGAAGGTCCACTTTTGAAGGCATATTTACATATAGGGTGTCCCAAAAAAGTGCCACAAAATCATTTGACTCTAATTCTGTAACATTTATTTAAATTCTGGTTTGTTTTTGTTTTGTTTTTTTCAGACATTAAAATATATGCGAGGAATTTCTGGTGTAATATGAGACGGATCCAATGAGGATGCCGCTTACAATCCAGCAAGAAGGGAAACTGGTGGAATTCTACTTTGAGACCAAATCAATCGTGCAAACCCAACGACAACATCAAAGTCATTTTGCAGTTAGAAAAGCTCCCGAAAGAAAGACAAAATGGAGGATTGTAAAGAAGTTTCAAACTGTTAACAAAGGGAGATCTGGCCGAACCAGAGGAGCGGTGCACATATTGGGCCTCATGCATCAACGTTGCGTACGGCGATATTTGAGCGTATATGGGGTGTACGCCAAAACGGCTGCGCTACTTGGCATTTATCAATGTGGTCTTGGCGTACGCTGCGCTGAAAATATACACCAGGTCGAGAGGTGGCATAAATATACACCAAAATGAACCAGCGCTGGAATCCATATAAAAATGAAACTGATCAACATGATAAACAGTGCCATTATACAAATCAATGCATATGTTACATAAATAACACTTTCCTGATTATACTACATAATAATCAATACAAATCCCGCCTTTGCGGGATTGTTATGGAGCACGATCCGTGGCTACAGCGCTGACTGCAAAGACAGCGCTGCTCGCCTTTTTCTCCAGACTTCGAGCCTGGAGCCAGAGCAGCGCTGAGCTTAACTTCATGTGGTGTGATCGTTTTAGACTATGAAATTGATAAAAACAGCTGTAGTTTCATCATTCCCTTAATTCGCCTGTGCTGCAACCAGGTTTTGTCATCTCCATTCGGTTGTCACAATAAAATAAATACAGAAATACATTTAAAAAATAAAGAAATCTGACAGATTAGGCGTGTCTTATTAATTGAGCGAGCAAATATCCACATGTCAAGAATTATTGACATGTGAAAAGAGAATACAGTGGTCCCTCGCTATAACGCCGTTCACCTGTCGTGGCCTCGGAGTCTTGTGGAGTATTTAGTCCAATTTTGCATACCTTTTTTTTTTACAGTGTTCTGTGTTCTGCGTATCTGTTTATAAGAATCTTGTTGCCCAGAAGAGAAAAGAGCACCAACAACTACTCATAACTGTGTTTGTCACTCAGAAACAGACACCTGCAGCCAGGTGTGAGTGGAAAAGGCACAGCGCCAGGACGCAGAGGCCCGATCTGTGAAATACTGGTGAGTCACTATTAATCATTTCTTATGTGTCTGACCTCGTTCGTTGATGGTTAAAATTAATTTGTTAGTTCTAAATGCCATCATAATTATTTATAGGAAAACGTTATATTTTTATTTCTCAAACAAATATTTGGGCCTGAAAACAGTTTGGTATTATTTTCCTACTAAGGTTTGAACTTTGAGAGTGTTTACACACGAGAGACAAGTGAGAAAATGTTCATGCCTGATTGAAAAAGTGTATAAACTGTGTAGTGAGGGGTTTTACAGCTTTGAAACGTCTATAATAATTGTAAAAAATAACGCTGACTACGTCGCGATTTCACGTATTACGGGCTATTTTTTAGAACGTAACTCCAGCGATTAATGAGGGACCACTGTAACACTTTATTGATTATATACTACAAAACAATTAATACGATGGCCGCTTTTGACGCTCTATTGGCACGCATCGTGATTGGTGGAGTTCTTTTTCATTGCCGTCTTCCTGGCTTCCATGTCGTAAAATGAGGGTGTGTCTGAAGCGGAGTCTGAATATTTATGGGCGTGTTTATTATAATTATGATCGTTTCCACCCGCCGCATTTATCAAGATCACGTCAGGTGTACGCCAGAAATGGGCAGGTGCGCACTGCTTGATACATGTCATGGCGACTTTGGTGTATTTCAAGTTTACACCGTAAATTTGCGCCACAAGTGCGCAACATTGATACATGAGGCCCATTGAGCACATCTTGTGAATGCTAAAAGTCTTACAAACTGAGGTGAAATTAGAAATGAACACCAGAAATAAAATTCCCTGAGATATGCTTCAAGATGACATATGACAGATAACAGTGTCCAAAAGTGTATAGATTTTCTATGGCTTTATTTATGTGGCACTTTTTTTTTACTACTGCTATGATGATGATGAGTGTGAATGAGTTTGTGTGTGTGTATATATGGCCCTGTGATAGACTGGCGTTCTGTCGAGTCTCAATAATGGAACCCTAGCGTTCTGTCCAGGGTGTACCCCACCTCACACCCTGTGACTGCTGTGATAGGCTGCAGCACCCCTGTAACCCTTGATTGGCATAAGCAGGTGTAGAAAATGAATGAATGAATAAAACACAGGAACCAGTATTTTATGCATGTTGTTCTATCAGTATTGGTCTGAGTGCTCTAGCTACCTGAGGCCAAAATACGGCCATTGGGTATTGCGAATTCTTTGCATCCATCTGTCCGTCTGTCCGTCCGTTTGTCCATCCGTCTGTCCGTCTGTCCGTCCATCTGTGCTCAGCATAACTTCAGTCCTATTACTGCCAGGGTCTTTAAATTCACAGGGAACATTCTTGGGAAAAAGATCTTGGACAAGTTCAAAGATGGGTAACCTTGACTTATTCTAAGGGGTCAAAAGGTAACATTCTTTCTACACACTGAACATGTAACTCCTTTCCTATTACTGCCAGGGTCTTTAAATTCACAGCGGGCCATAGACGTCACCTTTCTTCACTGAGTTTTTTCACAAGATTCGCCCTGATTCCTAATCACCTTCAGCAGTCTATAGGTGCCCTGACACTTGCACGACTTTGATACACTCACTTGCATGTACTTCATAGTGACGATCCCACCTGCTGTGTTCCCAGCTGGATGTCGTGCTTTGTTCCACTGGATGCTGCATTTTGTGTGCTAGACGCTGCATATATAAAATAATTATTTCATAGCGGATTAATCATTTTTGCTCAGAGTTGGCTGTTGAAAACGCCTCTCGTCACTTTCAGAATCACAGAGGACCATTTCATCTGCTGCTTCTCTCTCTCTCTCTCTCTCTCTCTCTCTCTCTCTCTCTCTCTCTCTCTCTCTCTCTCTCTCTCTCTCTCGCTCTTGCTCTCCTGCACTTAATGAGGTGGAGAACACATTTGCAACCATCTATAAGGTAATTATTTGTAATGTTTATATTGAAATGGCTTGGTAAAACAGTTGCATGTTTATGCCTTCTTATCAGTATCTGTAAAATTATGTTTATGATAGAGTTAATATCTTGTTATAATCGATCAGACGAGCTACACTTTGATGCAGTGCACTGACGCAATCACTCACACACACGCTGTGTTTTTTAATAGTTTGCGTAATGTTCACGTGAAGTTCACATAATTAAATACGTGAAGGAGATTTTGAACATTTCAAAATTTTCTTTGCGCACTTGCACAAAGCTGCACACAGTTTACAATGGTTTACAATGAGTTTGAGACACCTTAATGCAGGTCCATCTCTCTGTCTGACTGATTATGGCAGCCAACAATGTATCAATAATTCACCACGATATCAGAATCAGAATCAGAATCAGAATTTCTTTATTGTCCCATAAAGGGAAATTAATGTTGCAGCAGGAGCACACAAAGGACAAGGTACACAAAGATAACAATATCAACAGTGAAAATAAGACCCAATTAAAAGTCTAAAATCAAACAAGGAAGGAAACAAAGGAATAAACTTAATAATAATAAAAATAACTAAGTAAGTAACTTTTATCACTAAACTTAGTAATAAAAGTAAAACTTAATAATAATAATAATAATAATAATAAAATAAAAACAATAACAACAATACCCATACAATGTCAAATATTCAATCCAGAGTCCATACCAAAAACAAAAAGTATTGCAAAAATGCAATATGTGGATGTGCAAATAAGCAATAGTAGTGCAAAATAAACAACATCAAAGGCTAATTGCCATTGAGTAATAAAATTGCACTATGAATAAACGAGACCTGAAATCTTTTAGTCCTCCTCATAGGAGCCCTAAAACGACGGCCTGAGGGCAGAAGCTCAAACTCTTTTTTCAGTGGATGATTAGAACAATCCAGAACAGCATTAGCCTTTCTCAGGACCTGTCTGTTATAGATGGACATTACCCCGGCCTGCTGACTGCCTGAGATTTTTCCAGCAGTTTTGACAAGACTGCCAAGATGACTCTTATTTGGACAATTCAAATTTCCAAACCAAGCAACAATACAAAAAGTCAAAACTGATTCAATAAAACTTCTAGAAAAAAGAGTCATCATCTCAGAAGAAACCTGGAAGGTTCTCATCATCCTCAAAAAGAACAATCTTTGCTGAACCTTTTTGGAGATAACATCAACATGAGGTTCAAAGCAAAGTTTATCATCAAGGACCACACCCAGATATTTATAGCTCTCCACCATCTCAACATCAACATTTTTAAGAACAGTTGGTGATGGAAAACAGGTAGACTTCCTAAAATCAATAATCATATCTTTAGTTTTTGACACATTCAATTCCAGAAAAGACTCCTCACACCAAGAGACAAAGTCATCAACAGCAGGCCCATGGTCCTGCTCATCTCCCTGAAGAAGACTGACAATAACTGTATCATCAGCAAACTTTAAGATGTGTCTATTACTGACACTGCTGCGGCACTCATTAGTTTACAAAATAAAGAGCAGGGGTGACAAGCAGCAACCCTGAGGAGAGCCAGTAGAAGAGGGGAGCACACGAGAAAGAACACCATTGACTCTCACACACTGTGATCTATGAGTTAAAAAGTCAGTTATCCAACTAATCAGGTGAGGATCAAGTTTAAAATGATGGAGAAGCCTATCAGCAAGCAAAAAGGGTTGGATGGTATTGAATGCTGAGGAAAAGTCTATAAATAAGAGTCTGGCATGTGTCTTCTGCCCCTCCAAATGCCTAAACAAAAAGTGCAGTAATGTTACCACTGCATCCTCGACACCTCTGCCAGCTCGGTATGCAAACTGCAGTGGGTCAAGCTGTTGTTCAACATGCAACAAAATTTCTGATCTGATAATCTTCTCAAAAGTCTTCATTACTAAAGAAGTCAAAGCTATAGGCCTGAAATCATTAAATACTTTGGGGGACCCACTCTTTGCTATTGGAACAATAACCGAATGTTTCCAAAGCTTAGGTACTTTGTGCAGCTCAAGAGACCGTGAAAAAATATAATGGAAAATACTGCTCAGCTGATCCGCACAAGTTTTTAATACTTTACCAAAAATATTATCAGGTCCAGGGCTCTTAGCCTTAGTTTTCTTAAAAAGATTTGCCACATCATCCACATCAATAGAAAATGCTGGAGACATTGTCAAAGTATCTTTAAAAACACCTGTCCGTGCAATAAAATTCTGATTTTCAAATCGAAGATAAAAACTGTTTAAATCATTTGCTAACTCTTTATCTGAAGTAAAACCATCCAATGAAATTTTGTCATTCCCCTTCCTCAGTAACCCTGTCATTGTTCTCATTCCATTCCAGGCTTTCCTCAAATTGTTACTGCTCAGTTCAGCCTCAATTTTATCTTTATACCTTAATTTTGCCTTTTTTATTTCAGACCTCACTTCCTTCTTTAGTTTTCTTTCTGTAAGGTCATCATCCATATCAAAGGCAATTTTCCTTTTGTGAATAAGTCCCCTAATATCCTTAGAGAGCCATGGTTTATTATTAGGAAATTTTTTTACCTCCATAGAAGGAATCATGGAGTCTCTGCAAAATGAGATATAGCTACACACAACATCGGTGAGTTCATCAATATCTGAGCAGTCCTCCTGGAATAGAGACCAGTCTGTTGTGTGGGCCCCTGAAGAGGAGGTACTGCTGGCCCACCACCACCAGAGGGCACCCTGCCTGGAGTGCGGGCTCCAGGCACCAGAGGGCGCTGCCGCCTCACAGGAGCAGCCGGGGTGACAGCTGACACTCATCACCTGTGACAGCTGTCACCACTCATCTGATCTGCATCGGTATATCAGCAAGACGTCATCTCCACCTCTTTGCCGAGATATCGTTCTACCTGAAAGGTAATATCCTCAGCCTGACTGCTTGATAGAAAGCTCTTTTTGTGATTTTTGTGAGTGATAACAGACTTTTTCTCCAACGAGAGGTGGAGGTAGCTTCCCTGCCGTGCAGATTGCTGGGTGCAGACGCACCCACGTTTAATTGTGTTTTTGTTCCTCGCCAGCAGTACCAGGTCCGACACGCGGAGGCAGTGGCCACCTGGGAGTTCGGGACTTGGCGGCTCCAGTATTCCCGGGGTCTGGTGGCGGAGGAAATCGTGTGGTTCCGGTTCTGCTTTGGACAGGCGTCTCCTATCTTCGAGCCTGCCCACACGACACCTTGTAATTTGACCTTTGATCTATTGTGTAATCTGTTGTGTTTGTTGTGCACGTTCGCAACAGTAAAGTGTTGTTATTTGACCTAGTCCATTGTCCGTTCATTTGCGCCCCCTGTTGTGGGTCCGTGTACTTACACTTTCCCAACAGGATATCTCGGCCAACGTCATGGATCCCGAGGGGCGTCAACCGGCTGTTGAACGGCCAATGGAAGAACAGGGCGCACAGGCGCCCGCAGGAGGAATGATCGGTGAGTTGCAGCGGATCCTCACCGTTTTCACGGCTCGGTTGGATTTAATGACCGAGCAGAACGTCCTCCTTAACCGCAGGGTGGAGGCTCTCGCCGCGCAGGTGGAGGCGCGCCCTCAGGGCGCTGCTGTGGCTCTCCCTCCTGTCGACCCTGTGCGTAACAGTGACGTTCCACTGGTCGTTCAACGACCCCTCCCACCTTCCCCTGAAGCATACATAAGCCCTCCAGAACCGTACGGAGGTTGTGTGGAGACGTGCGCGGACTTCCTTATGCAGTGTTCGCTCGTCTTCGCACAACGTCCTGTCATGTACGTGACTGATTCTAGCAAGATAGGTTATGTAATTAATCTGCTTCGCGGCAAGGCACGCGCTTGGGCTACAGCGCTTTGGGAGCAAAATTCACGGCTCCTTCTGACATATGATGGGTTTGTGAGGGAGTTCAGAACAGTGTTCGATCACCCAAATAGAGGAGAGACCGCTTCAGCCGTGCTGCTGTCAATGAGACAGGGGCGCCGGAGCGCAGCTGCTTATGCAGTCGACTTCCGCATCGCGGCTGCGAGGTCCGGCTGGAATAACACTGCCCTCCGCGCCGCCTTCGTAAACGGACTGTCGTTGGTCCTAAAGGAGCTCCTGGTGGCTAAGGACGAACCGCGGGATTTAGACGGGCTTATTGATCTCGTTATACGATTAGACAATCGGTTAGAGGAACGCCGTCGGGAACGAGGCGAAGGACGTGACCGGATACGCGCCGCCCCTCTCCCTTCCGGGTTCGAAAAGGGGCCGCCCTCCCCACGCTCCACAGCCGCAGCGCTTTGTGGGGCAACAGCTCCCCCTGTTGACGTTGTTAGGGAGACGCACAGGGCCAAAATGGGAAGGCTGATCCGTGGAGAGTGTTTTCTCTGCAGCTCAACAGAGCACACACAGAGAGACTGCCCCAAACGGCCAAAACGTCAACACTCGCCCTTAGAGACTGGGCTAAGGGGGGGGTCAAGACATTCAAGTGAGACACACACAAATTGCCACACGACTCCCAGTCACAATCCTGAGCGGGGATTTAACCCTTCAAGCCCGAGCACTGGTGGACACGGGGTCAGAAGGGAATCTGCTAGACAGCAGATGGGCAAAGGAGGTAGGGCTCCCTCTGGTGGCGCTTCCTACGCCATTGCAGGTGCGGGCACTAGATGGCACCCTCCTCCCTTTACTCACACACAAGACACCACCAGTAACTCTGGTGGTGTCTGGAAACCACTGGGAGGAGATTGAGTTTTTTGTAACTCCTGCCACCTCCCGCGTGATTTTGGGCATCCCATGGATGTTAAAGCACAATCCCCGGATCGATTGGCCGTCTGGGGTGGTGGTTCAGTGGAGCGAAACCTGCCATCGGGTGTGTTTAGGATCCTCGGTTCCTCCCGGTTCCCAGGCTAAGGAGGAGGTCAAAGTCCCGCCCAATCTGACGGCAGTGCCGGTTGAGTACCACGATCTTGCTGACGTCTTCAGCAAGGATCTGGCACTCACCCTTCCCCCGCACCGTCCGTACGATTGTGCCATTGATTTGGTTCCAGGCGCTGAGTTCCCATCCAGCAGGCTGTACAACCTCTCACGACCTGAGCGCGAATCAATGGAGACCTACATCCGGGACTCATTAGCTGCCGGGCTGATCCGGAACTCCACCTCCCCAATGGGGGCAGGTTTCTTTTTTGTGGGCAAGAAAGATGGCGGACTTCGTCCATGTATTGATTACAGGGGGCTGAATGAGATTACGGTTCGCAACCGATACCCGTTGCCATTATTAGATTCCGTGTTCACCCCCCTGCATGGAGCCAAAATCTTTACTAAACTGGATCTTAGAAATGCGTATCACCTGGTTCGGATCCGGAAGGGAGACGAATGGAAGACGGCATTCAACACCCCATTAGGTCACTTTGAGTACCTGGTCATGCCGTTCGGCCTCACAAACGCCCCTGCGATGTTCCAAGCATTAGTTAATGATGTCTTGCGGGATTTCCTGCACCGATTCGTCTTCGTATATCTAGACGATATACTCATCTTTTCTCCGGAACCTGAGACTCATGTCCGGCATGTACGTCAGGTCCTGCAGCGGTTGTTGGAGAACCGGCTGTTTGTGAAGGGCGAGAAGTGTGAGTTCCACCGCACCTCTTTGTCCTTCCTGGGGTTTATCATCTCCCCCAACTCCGTCGCTCCTGATCCGGCCAAGGTTGCGGCGGTGAGAGACTGGCCCCAACCCACTAGCCGTAGGAAGCTGCAACAGTTCCTCGGCTTTGCTAATTTCTACAGGAGGTTCATTAAGGGCTACAGTCAGGTAGTTAGCCCCCTGACAGCCCTGACCTCACCAAGAGTTCCCTTCACCTGGTCGGATCGTTGCGATGCCGCGTTCAAGGAGTTGAAACGGCGCTTCTCGTCTGCACCCGTTCTGGTGCAGCCCGATCCTAGTCGCCAGTTAGTGGTTGAAGTGGACACCTCGGACTCAGGGATAGGAGCTGTGCTTTCCCAGAGCGGGAAGACCGATAAGGTCCTTCACCCGTGTGCCTATTTTTCCCGCAGGTTGACCCCGGCCGAACGGAACTATGACGTCGGCAATCGAGAACTCCTTGCGGTGAAAGAGGCTCTTGAAGAGTGGAGACATCTGTTGGAGGGAACGTCCGTGCCATTCACGGTTTTCACTGACCACCGGAACCTGGAGTATATCAGGACCGCCAAGCGGCTGAATCCCAGGCAAGCCCGCTGGTCACTGTTCTTAGGCCGTTTTGACTTCCGGATCACCTACCGTCCCGGGACCAAGAACCAGAGATCGGATGCCTTGTCCCGGGTACATGAAGATGAAGTCAAAACGGAGTTGTCGGATCCACCGGAACCCATCATCCCGGAGTCCACTATCGTGGCCACCCTCACCTGGGACGTAGAGAGAACCGTCCGGGAGGCCCTGGCACGAAGCCCGGACCCCGGAACTGGGCCGAAGAACAGACTTTACGTCCCACCAGAAGCTAGGGCTGCAGTCCTGGACTTCTGTCACGGCTCTAAGCTCTCCTGTCATCCAGGGGTGCGAAGAACCGTGGCAGTTGTCCGGCAGCGCTTCTGGTGGGCGTCCCTAGAGGCCGACGTCCGGGATTATATCCAGGCCTGCACCACCTGCGCCAGGGGCAAGGCTGACCATCGTAGGGCTTCGGGTCTGCTCCAGCCGCTGCCCGTGCCCCATCGCCCCTGGTCCCACATCGGCCTGGATTTTGTCACGGGTCTCCCGCCGTCCCAGGGCAACACCACCATCTTCACGATAGTGGACCGATTCTCCAAGGCGGCCCACTTCGTGGCCCTCCCGAAGCTCCCGACGGCCCAGGAGACAGCGGACCTCCTGGTTCACCACGTCGTCCGGCTGCATGGGATCCCAACAGACATTGTCTCAGATCGCGGTCCCCAGTTCTCCTCGCACGTCTGGAGGAGCTTCTGCCGGGAACTGGGGGCCACGGTGAGTCTCTCATCCGGGTACCATCCCCAGACCAACGGGCAAGCAGAACGGGTCAATCAGGAGATGGAGCAGGCCCTGCGTTGCGTGACAGCTCCGCACCCGGCGGCCTGGAGTACCCATCTGGCCTGGATCGAGTATGCCCATAATAGCCAGGTGTCGTCAGCCACCGGCCTCTCCCCTTTCGAGGTATGTCTGGGGTACCAACCGCCTTTGTTTCCAGTGGTTGAGGGAGAGGTCGGTGTGCCCTCAGTCCAGGCCCACCTACGGAAGTGCCGTCGGGTGTGGCGTGCCGCCTGTTCTGCCTTGCTGAGGGCCCGGATGAGGTCAAAGGCCCATGCAGACCGTCGGCGGACCTCGGCCCCTGCGTATCGGCCAGGGCAGGAGGTGTGGTTGTCGACAAAGGACATCCCCCTCAAAGTGGACTCCCCCAAGTTACAGGACCGTTACATTGGTCCCTTCAAAATCCAGAAGGTCATCAGTCCAGCCGCAGTGAGGCTTCAGCTGCCGGCCTCACTGCAGATCCATCCTGTATTTCACGTGTCCCGAATCAAACCACATCACACCTCACCCCTCTGTACTCCGGGTCCAGCACCGCCTCCTGCCCGGATCATCGATGGCGAGCCGGCTTGGACTGTGCGCCGGCTTTTGGATGTCCGTAGGATGGGCCGGGGCTTCCAGTATTTGGTGGACTGGGAGGGGTACGGACCTGAAGAACGCTCCTGGGTGAAGAGGAGCTTCATTCTGGACCCGGCCCTCCTGGCCGATTTCTACCGCCGCCACCCGGACAAGCCTGGTCGGGCGCCAGGAGGCGCCCGTTGAGGGGGGGGTCCTGTTGTGTGGGCCGCTGAAGAGGAGGTACTGCTGGCCCACCACCACCAGAGGGCACCCTGCCTGGAGTGCGGGCTCCAGGCACCAGAGGGCGCTGCCGCCTCACAGGAGCAGCCGGGGTGACAGCTGACACTCATCACCTGTGACAGCTGTCACCACTCATCTGATCTGCATCGGTATATCAGCAAGACGTCATCTCCACCTCTTTGCCGAGATATCGTTCTACCTGAAAGGTAATATCCTCAGCCTGACTGCTTGATAGAAAGCCCTTTTTGTGATTTTGTGACTGATAACAGACTTTTTCTCCAACGAGAGGTGGAGGTAGCTTCCCTGCCGTGCAGATTGCTGGGTGCAGACGCACCCACGTTTAATTGTTTTTGTTCCTCGCCAGCAGTACCAGGTCCGACACGCGGAGGCAGTGGCCACCTGGGAGTTCGGGACTTGGCGGCTCCAGTATTCCCAGGGTCTGGTGGCGGAGGAAATCGTGTGGTTCCGGTTCTGCTTTGGACAGGCGTCTCCTATCTTCGAGCCTGCCCACACGACACCTTGTAATTTGACCTTTGATCTATTGTGTAATCTGTTGTGTTTGTTGTGCACGTTCGCAACAGTAAAGTGTTGTTATTTGACCTATTCCATTGTCCGTTCATTTGCGCCCCCTGTTGTGGGTCCGTGTACTTACACTTTCCCAACACAGTCTGTGCAATCGAAACATCCTTGTAGGGCAAGTGAACTGTCATTGCTCCAGACTTTGACCTGCTTTTTGCAAGTCTTTTCCCTCCTCAGCACAGATTTATACGTGGGAAGGAGGTAACAGTGTTATGATCTGAAGAGCCCAGTGCGGGTCCTGCCTCAGATTTGAACACCTCTTCAATAGATCCATAACACAGATCTAAAGTTCTGTTATGCCTTGTAGGACAGGTGACGTACTGATAAAAATTTCTCGGTGATTTCTTAAGATTACAGTGATTAAAATCCCCCAAAATAAAATTTGGAGCATCAGGAGAAATAGATTGCAGGTCGTGTATCACTTTAAAGATTGTGTCTGAAGCAGATCTGACGTCAGCTTTGGGGTGGATGTAGACCACCGTGACAAATATTTGAGGAAATTCCCTTGGGAGGTAGAACGGCCTCAGTGACACAGACAAAAGCTCAATATCAGGTAGGCACAGCCGCTGGCGCACAGTTACCTGACTGCACCATCTGCGATTTATGTACAAGCATACTCCTCCTCCCTGAGTTTTACGCGTCGCTTCACTGTCCCGATCCAAATGCACAGGAACACCGAAGCCGCTAAGTTCCAGAGAAGAGTCGCAGTCCGAATCAGACAGCCATGTCTCAGTAAATGCTAAGACACATGCATCCCTGAATTCCCGTCAGTGAAGAATATTTCCCTGTAGTTCATCAGTCTTATTCCTTAAAGACTGAACATTTGCCATGATCATAGAAGGCAGAGGAATACGGTTCTTACTTTGAAGTTTCCTGATACGCTGATGCACGCCGCCTCTCCGTTCACGTTTCCGACATCTCGGCTACCCAAAGCTCTCCCGAAATACAAAAGATAAATCTTTTGTAGAGTTTTTGACCAGCCAAGAGTGTGTGGGATCATTCCCGGCTACACAGTGCCGTCTTAATCCTATGAGAGCCTCCCGTGTATACGTGATTGTTTGGGAGTGCTCATAGCTCCAGGTAAAATTCGCAATAAACAATGCAAATAAGAGATAAATCATCTCCATTGCAACAGGGACTCTGTTAAAACAATCACAAATGTACAGGTTTCCAAAAACAAACACTTAAAACAGGTTAAAAAGAACATAAAATAGACAGAGAACACCAGCTGCGTGTCGCCACAAGAGCAGCGCCACCCCTCCTTCACGACCAAGGTTACCAAGGAAGAAGGACACGATATTGTCAAGGTACCCTGACACTTGCACAACTTTGATCTGCACACTTGCACGCACATCATCATGACGATCCCACCCACTGTGTTCACAGGTGGATGCCATGCTTTGTTTCACTGGATGCCACGGGTTGTGCGCTGGACGCTGCGTACATGAAATAATTATTTCATAGCGGATTAATCACTTTCTCTGCGAGTTGGCTGTTGAAAATGCCTCTAATCGCTTCCGGAATCACAGTGGGCTGTTCCAGCTGCAGCTTTTCTCTCTCGCGTGTGCTTAATGAGGTGGAGAAAGCATTTGGAACTGTCTAAAAAGGTAATTATTTGTCATGTTTATATTGTAATAGCTTGGTAAAACAGTTGCATGTTCATCCCTTTTGTGAGCAGCTGTAAAAGTATGTTTATGATAAATTTAACATCTTGTTATAATCGTCCAGACAAGCTGCACTCTGATGCAGCAATCACTCGCATCTCACACGCTGTGTTTTTGACTTGTTTGCATAATGTTCACGTGAAGTTCACGTAATAAATTTGTGATGGAGATTTTGAACATTTCAAAATTTTCTTTTCACACTTGCACAAAGCTGTGCACAATTTATAATGAGTTTGAGACGAGTTTACTCTCATGCACAGCAGAGTGCGTGCAAGCGCGTGGATAAAAGTTGTGCAAGTGTCAGGGGGCCTTTAGAATGCTAAAAATAGTGGCGGGTAAACAAAACGGTTAGTTGAGTGGAAATGTCAATATCTCCAAGATGGCCGACTTCTGGGTTTGTGAGGTCATGTGAAAACACACTATATGTTGTTATTTTGTAAAATAAATAAATAAAATCAGGCAGCACAGTGGCTTAGTGGATAGCACTGTTGCCTCACAGCAAGAAGGTGTGTGAAATAAATAAAATTATTAAGGACAACTTGAATTGAAGGTATTTTTTTCGCAGTGATTTGCAGAGTTGTTTAGTTGTCATGAATATATATTGGGTTGGAGTTAATGTACTTGCAATATGTTCTCTGAAAGTGCAATATCTCAAAATATTAGTGTTAGATGGGACTCTGCATCGCAAGATCACCAATATGAAATTATTTGGATCTTGATCGCGGACAGACAACTAGATCTGGCCATCCCTAGTATTTATATAAACAAAGTATTTGGCAAATACCTGGATGCCTAGTTCTGTCTGTCTATTAATGCGTAATAGTTATTTGTTGTATCTGACATTTTGTTATTAGTAGAATGGCCAAAGCAGATGGTCACCCTATGAGTCTGGTCTGCTTGAGGTTTCTTCCTACAATTAAAAAATGTCCAAGGGAACGTGCTCGCTGGGGGGGGGGGGGGGGGACATTAAACCTTACCCCTGTGAAGCATCTTGAGGTGATTTATGCTGTCATTTGGCACTATATGAATAAATTGAATTGAATTAAGTTATTGTTCTCATTGTGTAAAACAGCGCTGTTCCTCCAAACTTCACAAACTTGTGTCCTTCAAAGCAATTTGACATCTCAAAACAAGCATTTCTTTTTGAAATTAAAAAAGGAATGCACTTTCTTATTTTTGCTATGGATCATTTTTGTGAGTTTGTTTGATTTTACAGAATGTATAGAAGCATAAACTATGCATTATCAAATAATTAGTATGTATGCACATCTTAATATTTCCTCATTGCACTGCACTTGTCATGTACTTTGCAAAATAAAAATCTGATGTGACAAGTGTTTGCTATTGTGAAGGTTTGGCCTTTGGCTGCAAGGCTTCTCCCTCTGGGCGGTGGCAAAGGCCATGTGGTCCTTTGCGTGTAGCAGGCACCTTGAAGGCAACTCACAACAGATGAACTGAAAATGAGCGTGACGCGTGTTAAACATTTGACACCTCATGACTCATTCATCTGACAAAGCTGATGGGCGTGAGCAATTATTATCACCAGCACTTTAGCAAGTGGTAAATATTCAGAGCTGGAGTCCTAATACAATTCAGCCCAGAAGGATTTTGCTGAGTGTCTGAACATATTTTGACAGCTGCACACAAAGAACTGATGCATTGGATGAAATCAGTTCAGTTATGAGCAGGATTTCCATCTAATACACACACACACACATATACAACCCCTGGCAAAAATTATGGAATCACCGGCCTCGGAGGATGTTCATTCAGTTGTTTAATTTTGTAGAAAAAAAGCAGATCACAGACATGACACAAAACTAAAGTCATTTCAAATGGCAACTTTCTGTAAATTTACAGGGTGATTCCATAATTTATTCCTCAGAATTGAGTGATTCCATATTTTTTTCCTCTGCTTGGTCTAAAAAAGTAACCGTTACTGACTGCCACAATGTTTTTTTCTTGATTTCTTATAGTGTTTCTTAAAGCCAGAAATGTTATGTGTCGACGCGGGTTGAGGAGCGGACCTGCGTCTGACGGAACCCAGTGCTAAAATAACCAGAAAGCGGTTCCAAAAACAAAACAATTTATTTTTCCACCCTCTGGTGCATAACAAAGTGTATGAACAAAAGATGCGTCAGTCTGGTGGAGTGAAGGCTGGCACGCTCTCCAGCGCCTAAAAGGATCGAAGCCCGGCGCTTCTGGACTCACTTTACCGCCAAACACCCCCAGGTGGACACGACAAACCGACTCTCTGCGAAGGATAGAAAAGGTGAGGTAAGTCAGCAGCTACAATCAATATCCTTCAAAAGGCACACACCATCAGCAACACATTCAGGTCTGTATTTAAGCTTTATGTAAATGAGCAGCTTCTCACAACAGGTGGAGGATTACCACTCCGCACGCCACGGCAGTGAGAAGCGAGCTGCACAATTCTCATCACAATTCAAATCTACTGCGTAACAAAATACCAAGTTACTATCAACAATTAGTCAAACAATTAATCACCTCAGATGTGTGCTGACAGCATGTGTCCCTCACCCTTCTTCCTTCACAGGCACGATGTGTCAAACCCAGGCGCGGTCCTCAGCGTCTCACAAACGAACATCACAAGGTCGAGTTCCCGGCAATTCTGCTTGAATCACACATGGCTTAAATGCAGAACGCCATCTCATTATCTGCTTCAGCTGAAAGTCTTTAAGGTTGCACGTGAGCACCATCCACAGGTGCTGCACATAACGTTGATGAGGGTGAAGGACTCTTCAGCCAGCACCTTCTCCACAGACAAATCAATCAATCAATCAATCAATTTTTTTATATAGCGCCAAATCACAACAAACAGTTGCCCCAAGGCACTTTATATTGTAAGGCAAGGCCATACAATAATTATGTAAAACCCCAACGGTCAAAACGACCCCCTGTGAGCAAGCACTTGGCTACAGTGGGAAGGAAAAACTCCCTTTTAACAGGAAGAAACCTCCAGCAGAACCAGGCTCAGGGAGGGGCAGTCTTCTGCTGGGACTGGTTGGGGCTGAGGGAGAGAACCAGGAAAAAGACATGCTGTGGAGGGGAGCAGAGATCGACCACTAATGATTAAATGCAGAGTGGTGCATACAGAGCAAAAAGAGAAAGAAACAGTGCATCATGGGAACCCCCCAGCAGTCTACGTCTATAGCAGCATAACTAAGGGATGGTTCAGGGTCACCTGATCCAGCCCTAACTATAAGCTTTAGCAAAAAGGAAAGTTTTAAGCCTAATCTTAAAAGTAGAGAGGGTGTCTGTCTCCCTGATCTGAATTGGGAGCTGGTTCCACAGGAGAGGAGCCTGAAAGCTGAAGGCTCTGCCTCCCATTCTACTCTTACAAACCCTAGGAACTACAAGTAAGCCTGCAGTCTGAGAGCGAAGCGCTCTATTGGGGTGATATGGTACTACGAGGTCCCTAAGATAAGATGGGACCTGATTATTCAAAACCTTATAAGTAAGAAGAAGAATTTTAAATTCTATTCTAGAATTAACAGGAAGCCAATGAAGAGAGGCCAATATGGGTGAGATATGCTCTCTCCTTCTAGTCCCCGTCAGTACTCTAGCTGCAGCATTTTGAATTAACTGAAGGCTTTTTAGGGAACTTTTAGGACAACCTGATAATAATGAATTACAATAGTCCAGCCTAGAGGAAATAAATGCATGAATTAGTTTTTCAGCATCACTCTGAGACAAGACCTTTCTGATTTTAGAGATATTGCATAAATGCAAAAAAGCAGTCCTACATATTTGTTTAATATGCGCTTTGAATGACATATCCTGATCAAAAATGACTCCAAGATTTCTCACAGTATTACTAGAGGTCAGGGTAATGCCATCCAGAGTAAGGATCTGGTTAGACACCATGTTTCTAAGATTTGTGGGGCCAAGTACAATAACTTCAGTTTTATCTGAGTTTAAAAGCAGGAAATTAGAGGTCATCCATGTCTTTATGTCTGTAAGACAATCCTGCAGTTTAGCTAATTGGTGTGTGTCCTCTGGCTTCATGGATAGATAAAGCTGGGTATCATCTGCGTAACAATGAAAATTTAAGCAATACCGTCTAATAATACTGCCTAGGGGAAGCATGTATAAAGTGAATAAAATTGGTCCTAGCACAGAACCTTGTGGAACTCCATAATTAACTTTAGTCTGTGAAGAAGATTCCCCATTTACATGAACAAATTGTAATCTATTAGACAAATATGATTCAAACCACCGCAGCGCAGTGCCTTTAATACCTATGGCATGCTCTAATCTCTGTAATAAAATTTTATGGTCAACAGTATCAAAAGCAGCACTGAGGTCTAACAGAACAAGCACAGAGATGAGTCCACTGTCCGAGGCCATAAGAAGATCATTTGTAACCTTCACTAATGCTATTTCTGTACTATGATGAATTCTAAAACCTGACTGAAACTCTTCAAATAGACCATTCCTCTGCAGATGATCAGTTAGCTGTTTTACAACTACCCTTTCAAGAATTTTTGAGAGAAAAGGAAGGTTGGAGATTGGCCTATAATTAGCTAAGATAGCTGGGTCAAGTGATGGCTTTTTAAGTAATGGTTTAATTACTGCCACCTTAAAAGCCTGTGGTACATAGCCAACTAACAAGATAGATTGATCATATTTAAGATCGAAGCATTAAATAATGGTAGGGCTTCCTTGAGCAGCCTGGTAGGAATGGGGTCTAATAAACATGTTGATGGTTTGGATGAAGTAACTAATGAAAATAACTCAGACAGAACAATCGGAGAGAAAGAGTCTAACCAAATACCGGCATCACTGAAAGCAGCCAAAGATAACGATACGTCTTTGGGATGGTTATGAGTAATTTTTTCTCTAATAGTTAAAATTTTGTTAGCAAAGAAAGTCATGAAGTCATTACTAGTTAAAGTTAATGGAATACTCAGCTCAATAGAGCTCTGACTCTTTGTCAGCCTGGCTACAGTGCTGAAAAGAAACCTGGGGTTGTTCTTATTTTCTTCAATTAGTGATGAGTAGAAAGATGTCCTAGCTTTACGGAGGGCTTTTTTATAGAGCAACAGACTCTTTTTCCAGGCTAAGTGAAGATCTTCTAAATTAGTGAGACGCCATTTCCTCTCCAACTTACGGGTTATCTGCTTTAAGCTACGAGTTTGTGAGTTATACCACGGAGTCAGACACTTCTGATTTAAAGCTCTCTTTTTCAGAGGAGCTACAGCATCCAAAGTTGTCTTCAATGAGGATGTAAAACTATTGACGAGTTGAAATCAGTTTTCATACCACCTGGAGAGCAAAGAAAAGAAAAGAACACCAAAATGTCCAGCCACACCCCGCAACACACAACAAGAAAGTTGCCATTTGAAATGACTTTAGTTTTGTGTCATGTCTGTGATCTGCTTTTTTTCTACAAAATTAAACAACTGAATGAACATCCTTTGAGGCCGGTGATTCCATAATTTTTGCCAGGGGTTGTATATATATATATATATATATATATATATATATATATATATATATATATATATATATATATATACAGTGAGGAAAATAAGTATTTGAACACCCTGCGGTTTTGCAAGTTCTCCCACTTAGAAATCATGGAGGGGTCTGAAATTTTCATCTTAGGTGCATGTCCACTGTGAGAGACATAATCTAAAAAAAAAAAAAAAAAATCCGGAAATCATAATGTATGATTTTTTTCATAATTTATTTGTATGTTACTGCTGCAAATAAGTATTTGAACACCTACCAACCAGCAAGAATTCTGGCTC
Source organism: Thalassophryne amazonica (assembly GCF_902500255.1). Classification (NCBI taxonomy): domain Eukaryota; kingdom Metazoa; phylum Chordata; class Actinopteri; order Batrachoidiformes; family Batrachoididae; genus Thalassophryne; species Thalassophryne amazonica. Next base: position 78,873,595 of record NC_047111.1, on the reverse strand, counting down.
ACACAGACCTTTTAATTTTTCTTTAAGAAGCCCTCTTATTCTGCACTCTTTACCTGTATTAATTGCACCTGTTTGAACTTGTTACCTGTATAAAAGACACCTGTTCACACACTCAGTCAATCACACTCCAACCTGTCCACCATAGCCAAGACCAAAGAGCTGTCTAAGGACACCAAGGACAAAACTGTAGACCTGCACAAGGCTGGGATGGACAACAGGACAACAGGCAAGCAGCTTGGTAGAAGACAACAACTGTTATGATTATTTATTAGAAAGTGGAAGAAACACAAGATGACTGTCAATCTACCTTGATCTGGGAGTCCATGCAAGATCTCACTTTGTGGGGTAAGGATGATTCTGAGAAAGCTCAGAACTACACAGGAGGACCTGGTCAATGACCTGAAGAGAGCTGGGACCACAGTCACAAAGATTACATTAGTAACACATGATGCTGTCATGGTTTAAAATCCTGCAGGGCAACAAGGTCCCCCTGCTCAAGCCCGCACATGTCCAGGCCCGTTTGAAGTTCACCATCTGGATGATCTAGAGGAGGCATGGGAGAAGGTCATGTGGTCAGATGAGACCAAAATAGAGCTTTTTGGAATCAACTCCACTTACCATGTTTAGAAGATGAGAACAACCCCAAGAAAACCATCCCAACCGTGAAGCATGGGGGTGGAAACATCATACTCTGGGGGTGCTCTTCTGTAAAGGGGACAGGAAGACTGCACCGTATGGAAGGGAGGATGGATGGGGTCATGTATTGCGAGATTTTGGCAGACAACCTCCTTCCCTCAGTAATTGAAGATGGGTCATGGCTGGGTCTTCCAGCATGACAATGACCCCAAACACACAGCCAGGGCAACTAAGGAGGGGCTCCGTATGAAGCATTTCAAGGTCCTGGAATGGCCTGGCCAGTCTCCAGACCTGAACTCAATAGAAAATCTTTGGAGGGAGCTGAAACTTCAAACCTGAAAGATTTGGAGAAGATCTGTATGGAGGAGTGGACCAAAATCCCTGCTGCAGTGTGTGCAAACCTGGTCAAGAACTACAGGAAACATTTGACCTCTGTAATTGCAAACAAAGGCTACTGTACCAAACATTAACATTGATTTTCACAGGTGTTCAAATACTTATTTGCCACAGTAACATACAAATAAATTATTAAAAAATCATACATTGTGATTTCTGGAATTTTTTTTTAGATTATGTCTCTCAAAGAGGACATGCACCTAAGATGAAAATTTCAGACGCCTCCATGATTTCTAAGTGGGAGAACTTGCAAAATCACAGGGTGTTCAAATACTTATTTTCCTCACTGTATATATATTATACAAATAATGGATGGTAAAGAGTCCAACATAGAGAAATATTGGATTCATAAAAGTTATATTGGATGAGGCTCGTCCAATATAACTTTTCTGAATCCAGTATTTCTCTATGTTGGACGACTTGCCATCCATCAATTGTTATGTTCTCCACCCCCCTCCCAAATTAAGCAAACAATAAAGAGTCAAGTAAATTAGATCAATTTATTTTGTTGTGAACAGCATATGAATGCTTCTAAAACATCAGTAGCGTGCTGGTCTACCTTCTTAGTGTTTTTGGCATCCTTGGAGTTCAATATTTCCACCAGTTCCTCCTCTGTGAACTCAGCAAACCTCGCTGGCAGATGATTTTCTGCTGTTGTTGACATGTTTGTTGCCATTTTTTCACCCAGCGTCTGTCAGCGAGTTCCTGACCTCCACTACATCATTAGTGATGTCATCTCATGAATAATTGTATGCCGCGCTCTGATTGGCTCGCTGTTGGCAATAAGCTGTAACGCTATTGGTCAGTGGGAACTAATCCAATATAACTTTTGGTCCTAGCCTTTTTGGATCCCTTTGGATCCAACATAACTTTCTGGCGCCAAGCATGCCAATACAGGTAAATGATGGACAGAAAGGCTAATCTGTGATTGGCTATTGCAATCTGAGTGGAGAACATATATATATATATATATATATATATATATATATATATATATATATATATATATATATATATATATATATATATATATATATATATATATATATATATATATATATATAAAACTCAAATAAAGCTCAACCATGCAAGATAATTAATTTATTTAGTTGGGCCTACATATATTTATTAGATGGAAATCCTGCCCATGATTGAAATTGAGTTCATCCAATGAGTCATTTGTTTGAGACTCAAAAAACTGACTCATTGAATTGGATTCCATCTAATAAATATATGTAGTCCAGACTAAATTAAATTACATTATCTTGCATGGATGTGTTTATTTGAGTTGGGGCTACATATATTTATTAGATGGAAATCCTGCACATAACTGAATTGAGCTCATCTAATGAACCATTTTTAGTGTGACTGCTGGAAAAAGCAAATCATCCATATTTGAAATGTCAGGAAATGTATTAAAATGATCATAAAACACTCAAAAGTAGCTTTAACATTTCAGTCATGACATTACTTGAATTCTGTTTTCAGCTGCGTGTTCTTGTCTTTGCCTTATAATAAACCTTTGACTGTAGTTCTTACCAACCTGACAGAGGTGCCAGTGATGGCGAGATACACACCAAAAAAGGTGCTCCCTGCTCTCCCCTTAACCCTCCCATCCCACCCTACCACACCTCACCCACCCTCCAGAACCATTTGGACCACAGGGAATGGGTTAATCACATTAGAGGTCCAGAAGAGAGATGGGAAGTAGACAGTACCGTGACAGCCGGGGTAGCTCTGGCACAACTAATCCCGTTAGGCCGAGGAAAAAGGGGGACGCCATCACGCCTACAAAGCTGAGAAAGAAGAAAACATTTTCCCAGCGATGAGTTCACCTGTATGGTAACACAGAGAAGTTGGCCTGTTGATGCCTATTACATGCAACAATTGGCACTTGGCACAAACAAATGTTTGTTTTCATGCTGGGCACTACTTTATTGTCAAGTGCCTGGAATTTTTTTTTTTTTTTTTACACCAGACAGTGGCATTGCTCTTTCATGCTACTGTAAAGTAGCTTCTTTCAAACCACTGGTATCTGTCTGCCAAACAGTGATAAGATGGGGAGGGGTGCTGTAAGAAGGACAGAGCTTACTGCATCTCCTATTGTAAGTGCACCCGAGTTCAACCTTAATTCAAACCTTTGCAGGCAGGGTGTGAATAGGATGCGCTCTATAAAAATATATCCTGCTGGGTAATCCGGCAGATGGCCACAGCGGTGGACACTGCAGGCATATTTGTCCACTGCGGGGATAACAGGGAATGTACGATCACCTCCTCTGCAGCCTGGGAGATGCGGAATCAAGATTCTTAACTCCTCTTAGCAACGCTGGGAAACAGAGCCGTCAGTTTAGATCCATCAAGTTTCTACTTAATCTCGCCCATCTTTTTTCTCTCTCTCTCTGTTTTCTCTGTTTTGTATCTGCCCTTTTGTGTTGGGGATTAAGCCAAGTGGTAAAACAGTGATTTAATGATCTTACCATGGCAATGTGCACTACTTAAACCATGAGACAAACAAATTGAGGCATTCTTAGAGTCACCCCATCTTAATGTGGCTGCTCAGGAACTGTGAAGCTTTTCGTGTAGTATCAGCTCAAACTGACTGTTTTCCCACTGTTATATGATATGTTGTGCTCTACTATGGGGACATTTAAGGCTACAGTGTGTAGGATTTATGAACGTGTATTTACTGAAATGGAATATAGCATCATTAACCAGCCACTGTGATTACCTACAACAATGAATCAAGATCAGCATGTTTTCTTCAACTTAGAATGAGACCTTCATGTCGACAGGTCCCATCTTGGAAGCCACCATATTAAGCTGCCGTGTTGATACAGTACGCCAAAAGGGACATACTTCCTCCGATTTTTGTACTTTGGAATGGAGCTGGAAAATTGAAGAGCTCCAGTGCCTGACGGAGCTCAGCTGTCTACCTGCTCTCTTGATTAAAGCTATTGTATGTTAATTTTGAACACGAGAGCAAATTGTATGTCCATCTAATATTAATGTGTTATTAACCTTTTAGGAATTATTGTTACAATTCATAACATCAAGATGATATGAAATGTAACACAAAATAATAAAATATGAAATTTTCATCACATTTATCTTCAAATTAGCTCAAGTTAGCAGCACGGTGGCTTAGTGGTTAGCACTGTTGCCTCAGAGCAAGAAGGTCATGGGATCGATACACACCTGTGGCCTTTCTGTGTGAACTTTGCATATTTTCCTCGTGTTTTCATGGGTTCCCTTCGGGTGCTCAGGCTTCCAAGTTGTGGCTCTTACAATACATAAAAAATCTGAGTCTTGAATTACTTATTTTACTTTATTCCACTTTGCGTAGGCCCATCAAATGTCTAGGAAGGGCCCATCATATGGAGAAAATGGCCCATTAGATCAGCCACTGAAAAGCCATTAGCCCATAACACCATTTGGAAATATGAATCACTGATTTAGGATATTTTATTTATTTATTTATTTATTTATTTATTTATTCAAATTTCAATTCCATTTCATTGTTCTTTGAAAGGATGTACTTGCATTTTTATACAATATTATATCAATGCCACAAAATGGTCTTAAAACAACATCAGTGATAATATCATCAATCCATTTTCCATATGCGTTTACGTCAGTTAAGGCTCACGGGGGCTGGAGACTACCCAGCAGTCATACAGCATGAGGCAGGGTACACCCTGGACAGGACGCCAGTCTATCACAGGGCCGCATATAGACAAACAAACACATTCACACCCGCACGCACACCTACGGACAATTTAAAGTTTCCAGTTCACCAAAGCGGCATGTCATTGGATGTGGGAGGAAGCCGGAGCACCCGGAGAGAACCCATGCAAGCACAGGGAGAACACGCAAATGCTACAGGTGGGAATCCATACAATGACCTTCTTGCTGTGAGGCAACAGTGCTAACCACTAAGCCACCGTGCTGCCTGATATTGTCATTTATCTTGATATTTTTTGAGGAAATATATCATCCCAGCAGAAGTTGTATATAGAGTTAAAAAAAAAAAAATATATATATATATATCAGAAGGTGTATATAGAGCGTCTTTACGGATTTGAGAAATGACCATATAACTTAACTGAGACTCATTGTGGACTTTCTGTAAACATTGAAAATGCATCTCCTGTCTCAGTTCTTCATGGATGTGACGATAAATCCTTGAATGGCACTCACCACATGACCTTCTGAACCAATGGTTCTGTCATAAATTAAAGTGTACAATAATTCTAGGCAAAAATAAAGTTGAGCTTGAGTAGAATTGCTTTGAAAAGGGCGCATTTCTATTTCTACTTTATAGTGTACAACCATTATATATTTATCTCTGTAAAAAAAAAAATGATGTGTACTCTTCATCTGCAGATATCCTCTGTGATCAACATTTTGTTTTGGACAGATACTAAACTGCAATACCAACAAAAGCCAACAGATGGTGTTAATAACAAATTAAAGGTCAAAGAATGAAAAAGTGAGGATTTATTTTGTGTAAAATTGATGCTTTTAAAAAAGATCTCCATTCACTTACTTGTGCAACACTTGAGAATTCTGAAAAATAAATGTTACCCCTTTTGTGAGAATTTTAAAAAAGCAAGTTAGCATCTCTTATGGAAATAGTATTGTGTCATACTGCAGTTACACACTGTGCCCTGTAACTTTATGTCAAACCTTTCGTGCCCTTTATGGTTGACTTTTATACAATGCCAATGCAGGTAGCATCATCATGGGTTTCTAACACTGGCTGAGTCTTGACAATAAAAACAGTATTTTTCCATTTTGAAATGCAGGTACAGTGCATCCAGAAAGTATTCTCAGTGCTTCAGTTTTTCCACATTTTGTTATGTTGCAGCCTTATTCCAAAATGTAGTAAATTCATTTTTTCCCTCAGCATTCTACTCACAACATCCCATAACGACAACGTGAAAAATGTTTTTTGTTTTTGTTTTGTATTTTTTTTTTTTTACAAATTTCTTAAGAATTAAAAAAACCTGACAAATCACATGTACATAAGTATTCACACTCTTTGCTCAATATTTTGTTGATACACCTTTGGCAGCAATTACAGCATCAAGTCTTCTTCAATTCTCGAGGTCTGTCATCCGGGCATTTAACCTCTAGGGGCGGGTTTTGTCAGTGAACACATCGCCAAACACAATACAAATGCATGTAATTTGGTCACTTTTCAAAAGGGTCAGACTCATCAATAAAGTCAATTTAATGTACAATGGTTCATTTCAGGTCAGCTTGGTATATAAATCTTATTGTTCCAGGCATTGAGAGCTGTCAGCTGGCTGATAGAAGCAAGTTACAGAAAAAAGCAAACCAGCTGATTTCAGCAGAACAGCATACAGCCCGAGCGTGTTTTCACCGAGCGGACACTCACAGAAGTATGACTTCTCGCCTTCGGATTGACCTTGAGAATATGATGCGCATGATATGATAGCACGCATCTGCAGAAAACTGGGACTCTGAGACGTGCAGTGACCTGCACATATATTGGTTATATATGGATATTGGATTAGCTTAAACTTCTTTTTCACAGTGCTTATGTCTCAGCTTTTGAGAGCAAGTTGAGTCTGGACCATATACAGGGCATCCAGAAAGTATTCACAATACTCCACTTTTTCAGCATTTTGTTATGTTACAGACTTATTCCAAAATGGATTAATTTTCCCCCTTAATATTCTACTCACAACACCCCATAATGACAACATGAAAAATTTTCTTTTATAATTTTTTACAAATTTATTAAAAATAAAAAAGTAAGAAATCACATGACATAGGTTTTCACACCTTTTGCTCAATATGTTGTTGATGCACCTTTGGCAGCAATTACAGCCTCAAGGCTTTTTGAATATGATGCCACAAGCTTGATGCACCTATCTTTGGGCAGTTTTGTCCATTCCTCTTTGCAGCACCTCTCCAACTCCATCAGGTTGGATGGGGAGCGTCGGTGCACAGCCATTTTCAGATCTCTCCAGAGATGTTCAATCGGATTCAGGTCTGGCCTCTGGCTGGGTCACTCAAGGACATTCACAGAGTTGTCCTGAAGCCACTCCTTTGATATCATGGCTGTGTGCTTAGGGTCATTGTCCTGCTGAAAGATGAACTGTCGCCCCAGTCTGAGGTCAAGAGCACTCTGGAGCAGGTTTTCATCCAGGATGTTTCTGTACATTGCTGCATTCATCTTTCCCTCAATCCTGACTAGTCTCTCAGTTCCTTCCACTGAAAACATCCCCACAGCATGATGCTGCCACCACCATGCTTCACTGTAGGGATGGTGCCTGGTTTCCCCCAAACATGACGCCTGGCATTCACGCCAAAGAGTTCAAGCTTTGTCTCATCAGACCAGAGAATTTAGTTTCACATGGTCTGAGAGTCCTTCAGGTGCCTTTTGGCAAACTCCAGGTGGGCTGCCATGTGCCTTTTACTAAGGAGTGGCTTCCGTCTGGCCACTCTACCAAACAGGCCTGATTAGTGGATTCCTGCAGAGATGGTTGTCCTTCTGGAAGGTTCACCTCTCTCTACAGAGGAATGCTGGAGCTCTAGACAGTGTGACCATCTGGAGACAATTCCTTTGATTTCATGCTTGGTTTGTGCTCTGACATGCACTGTCAACTGTGGGACCTTATATGTAGACAGGTGTGTGTCTTTCCAAATCCTGTCCAATCAACTGAATTTACCCCAGGTGGACTCCAATCAAGCTGTAGAAACATCTCAAGGAAGATCAGTGAAAACAGGATGCACCTGAGCTCAATTTTGAGCTTCATGGCAAAGACTGTAAATACTTATGTACATGTGAATTCTTAGGCTTTTTTGTTTGTTTGTTTTAATTTGCAAAAATCTAAAAAAAAAAAGAATATAAAAATGGGTATAGTATGAGAGGGAAAAATTAATTTCATCCATAAAAACAAAAACAACAACAAAAAAATGTGTAATAGTGCAGCGCTGTGAATACTTTCTGCACGCACAGTACGTCATTTTCTAAAAGAACCATGTTCTGAGAACTGAGTTACCTCTTTGACCCTTATTTAACACCAAGCTGCCTGAAGCCGTTCTTGAAAACTGCAGACTGTATTTAAAAGTTATAGCCTCAACAAATTAAAGCATCTCTTTGATTATTATGCAAATTTTCTTGTTAAAATGCCAGACAGAGCAGCTTTTTTCTGAAATAATGAGGCTCGGGAAACAGACGTCAGCATGTAGGACTTTAATGTGATTACTGATAAAAGTCAGTAATGTGGAGGACTATAAAGACCTAATAGGTGGACAAATCACAGGTCTTCTATGTGCTTGTGTGAAATGCGTGATAGAGGTGTTAGCGTGCATTAAGCTTTTGGCTGGTTACATTATGTGCAACCAGTAGGTCAATGGTGGTGATAATGGGGAGGTTAAGTACAGTATTGGGGTTAATACTGCTGAGCATCCAAGCAGAAAATAGAATTGCCTGAAATACAGAAGAACCATCAGTGAAAGGCACTATAGTGGACCGTAAAGAAAAACTAAGGTTTGTTTTCAGCATAGATTTAAAAGATTCTACTGAATTTGTCACCTTACATGTTATTCCACAAAGTTGGAGCACAATAACTAAAAGCGCTGTATCTTATTAAAATTACAGTCTGTCATATTTAGGGGTGTTTATTAGTAGAAATGGAATATAGCATTCATAATCATCTATTCATTACTATATAAATAATGAATGTCTGTGAGTTCAGTGGTATGAATATTTCATGAGGTGAAAGCTGGAACATAAAAATCAACGAGGTGAAGCCGAGTTGAATGGTTCTGCACATTCATTATTTGTTTTATATAATGGCTAAAATAGATCCTTGTCATTTGATATTTTATTAATTTATAAACAACATAAAAGGGACTCACATTTTGGTGTTCCACTTCTGCTAAAGTCCAAATTGTGATGTGTAGTCCAGTGATGCTGTGCACTGACTTCAGACTTCCATAAAATAAAAATAATTAAAAAAGACGTTCCTCAGTCCAGCCAAAAATCAGGTCAGCTTTTTAGCTGAACAGCGCTTCATGCATCCAGACGGCTTATAGCAGAGTGGATTTTGTGTGTGTGTGTGTGTGTGTGTGTGTGTGTGTGTGTGTGTGTGTGTGTGTGTGTGTGTGTGTGTGTGTGTGTGTGTGTGTGTGTGTGTGTGTGTGTGTGTTACAAGAATTAGCAGCGTCAGTTAGCTCAATCAAATCATCATGTCCCACGCTCATGCGCGCGCACACACACACACACACAACCGGGTTCAATTAATCCATGTCATGTGACATATAAAGCACCAATCAAATGACAAGGATCCACTCAGCCTTTATATAATATACAAATAATGAATGTTTGTGAGTGCAAAGGTAAGAATATTTCACGAGGTCTGCCTCATTTAATGGAACATTCCATCTTTCACCAAATAAAATATTCTTTCCATTACACAAATGAAAAAACATTCATTATTTGTTTTATATAATGCCTAAAATAGATCCTTGTCATTTGGTATTTTATTAATTTATAAACAAGAGAAAAGAGACTAAGGACATTAGACATAAGGACATAAGAATGATTGCAAAGAAGGATCATATAAATATATCACATGAAAAAATGCATTAAAAATCACAAACAAAAACAACAAAAATTACTAAATACGAGTACATAACCAATGAATGTTATAGACAAATAGTGTTATGGTTTGGCCCTCTCCGAGCTCCTGTTATGGTTTTGCCCTCCTTCGGTGATCCTGCCCGGTGATTTTCTGGTTGTTTTCTTTTGCCTCATAGTGAGTGCTGTTTTAGTTTAGTCTCTGACTTTTATTTACTTTGTTGTTGTTCTGCTTTTCTGTTTCTTTTCAGTCACTGATTGTACTGTCTGTTTATATACTGTTTTCTAATTTAGTCTTGATCTTTTCTTGTTGAATTTTTTTGTTCTCATTTTATTTTCTAGTTTCTGTCACTGAATTCGCTGCTTTTCTGTCTGCTTCGTGTTTTATTTTTACTGCACTTTCTTGCCCCAGCTTTCACTCTGCTTCTGTTTACTTAGTTTCACTTTCCTGCACTCTCTTGCACCTGCTGGACTCATCTTTGTCACGTCCTTAGACAAACTAAAAGTGAACGTTCTCGTTATGGCTGAACAACTGTCCAGTTTCTGGGTATTCTGTGTTAGTGCGCGCCCACGGCCGACGTGCTTGATGAATTCCTGCGCAAAAAGTAGTTCCCAGATAATTGTGATATATTCCTGTGAGATAATGAGGATATCTCATCTAAATTAATTCTAAAATTTACCAGCAATAAAATTATAAAGATAACTGAAGTTTTAAGAGTGGCCATAAGAAACTTAAAGTATGTTACCCACAGGTAGGCATTTGCCTTTAATTTAACTTTCACCAAGAAAATCCTAATGATTTCCCCACTCAGTCATATGTGCTACACACACTCATCCAGCAGCATCTTCTCATGTCGGCATGTCACGAGCTAGTGGCGCTCATGAGTGTGGCGAAAGTAGTCCGGCGAGTTCAAGCTGTGGGCGCAAGCTATCCCACGATTGCAAAATAGCAGAGATGTTGGTGCAATGAGAGTGGCACTCTCAGCAGGGTGCACCTTCACCACACCTGACCCTTATCACACCCTAATTACCCACCTGCATTTAAGCCCCGTCTTTCACTGCTAGTTCATTGTGCTCCATGTCTTGTGCTTCTGCTCTCGATCCAGCTTTTTTTTTTGCGCGCGCGTACTTTTTTAACGCCATAGTTTTGTCTTTGATCTGTTTGCCTTACCGTGTATGACCCTGTTGGGTATTTTCTCCTCCAAACATTCTTAAAACCTTTAACAAGACAAACAGAGTCAAGAACCACCAGTGAGACAGAAAGTCAAATTTATCTCGCGAGGAGTGCAGTCAGGCTGTACACCAAAGCTACACTAAAGTCTGGCCTGCGCTCCTGCTCTTTTATTGGAGAAGCCCTAACCACATCATAAAACTTGTCCTAAGGGTGGGGGGGACAACGCAAGACAAGTTTCTTCCCGTGACATAAACACATACGTCAATAAGTGCAGCTGTAAGGAAAAACAGTTTCTTTCCTTAATCTTATCGTCGAAGGCCAGCACATCCCGTTCGTTTGTTGCACTTATCATCTGTTCTGCATCTGCCTAGACTGTCCTGTTCTTCACACTAAGCATCACATATCACAAGGCCATAAATTCACAACGGTCAAAATAACCTCCAGTTCTTTACTCCCAGTTCAGACTGACCCCAGCATGCTAAAACGAAGTTGAATAATATGTGCATTCTCAGGGTTATCTTAAGACTGGTGCAAAACAGCACAATAACGTTTTCATAAGAAAGAAGACAAAGGTACAAATGTTTAACAGTGATAAAAATATATATATATATATATAAAATCTTTAACATTTCCCTCCTGTTATCACTTGTTAAACATATAGTAGGCATCACCTAGCTTAGCACTTCTTTTGAGATTTTCACTAAGAGGTTCATCATGGTATGTTCTACAGGCTTACACCCCAGAGGTTATGTCATCATTGTCATCATCATTGGTGTCTGGGTCATCATACTTCCATTGGTCTGGGTACAGGTCATGAGAGCCCTCTTCCTCTTCGTCGTCGTTTTGCCTCAGGAGTGGATATGAAGCTGGTCCCCCTCCTGGTCCTGGACCTATTGCTGTGGTTATCATTCTATTTACAAGGCCTCGAAGACATGGAATACAACAACATCCACACAATGTTAGAATCGCAGCAAATACTGCTATAGACACTAATAGTGAAGAAATCAAAGACCTCCATTTTCCCATCCCTTCCAGCCACCAATCCCAGCCTTCGGTGTTTACTCCACTGTGCTCTTTCATCTTCCTGTTCAACGTCCTCAGCCCGTCGATGGCTTGAGTGAGGCTGCCATCTGCAGCTGTGTTGTTGGGAATGAATGTGCAGCATTGTTCTCCGAACATGGCACAAACACCTCCTTTCTCTGCCAACAACATATCCAGAGCAATACGGTTCTGGAAGGCCATAAGGGACGTGGCTTCTAACTGCGAATGGACAGCCTTAAATCCTTCCTCAGTCCAATTTCCTAATTTCTGCACATTGTAGTGGATGTAGTTTATTCTGTCTACGTTCTTATTAATTGAACACCACCAACAGATGGAGGATTCGAATCCAGCTGCTATCTGATCAGCCAGTTTATACTCGTCAGGCACTCCTCTGGGGACTCCTATCGCATCAATATATGTTGGATCTCCCACTCCTTTCCAATCTCGTTTTACTCTATGTCTGACTATGCCTTTCTGCCAGTCTTCAGGAATGAGAGAGGCTGTATATGTCATGACTTCTTCAGGTGTCATGGGCATGGCTTTAACTGGTAACAATAATGATATAAATGCACAATAACCTGACACATTTCTTGGCAGTCTGTCAAAGATTCTGTTATCACCACACCACCACCATACGTCACTCCTACTGACAGGTTTGAATGTGGGAGTACTATGGACCACATCCTTACACCAGGCAGTGTGGTTTAAGCTACCCAAAGTCTTACTTGTCCCTGTCAAGTTTACACATGTATGGTTAGCATGCCCAACTTTGCTTGAAAATAAAGGTTTAATCTTAGTCAATTTGGTCAATGGATAGATCTTGTCCCACTTAGAACAATTGTTGTTTGCTGCAATGTATGTCTGTGTCATTACAGTCAGCAGACAGTCTTTGGGTAATGCTGCCGGTATTACCTGTAATATAGGTCTGAGTCCCATACATACAACACAGTCCTTCTTTGCAGCTAGTCCTGCTTGTTCTGCCATTAAAAGCCAATTGTTATTTGTCCACTAATTCCTGTAGTTACTAGGAACCAGTCATCTGCCTTCATGTCTTTTGTGCCTTGTATGGACACCCCCTTTGCTTGTATGGACACCCCCTTTGACGTACTTAATTCTGTCAATATTGGTTGCTGTACTCTATCTGTTTCACAGAGGAAAAAATGGAAATACGGATCTTTTCCTGGTTTGTATACCCAAAGGAGGAACAACCAACAGTCTCCCTTGTGTAACCACATCTGCCTTTCTTTCTCAGGTGCCTGCTGTTGCATCTCAGCAAGCAGTATGTGACCTAAGTGCAAATCTGGAGTGGTTTCCTGTACAACAAAAATAGAAGAAGCTGCTGCTGCTGCCGCCTTCACAGCTCTGTCAGCAAAATCATTTCCTTGTGAAACTATATCAGAGCCTTTGGTGTGAGCCGCACATTTGCATATAGCAATTTGTTTAGGCAATTTCACAGCTTTCAGTAGTGCAGTTAGGAGTGTGGCATGAGTCACTGGTTTTCCAGATGATGTCACCATTCCACGCTCTTCCCACAGTTTCGCAAACACATGCACTGTGCTGAAAGCGTACTGGCTGTCTGTATAGATTGTTACAGCCTTTCCTTTAAATAAATGACAAGCTGCAGTTAGAGCTACTAATTCAGCTGCTTGCGCTGAGAATGATGATGGCAACGAAGTAGAATCCAATACTTCTGAATTTGTGACAACAGCATATCCAGATTGTGTTTGTCCATAAGCATTTTTAGTGGAGGATCCATCCACATACACAATTGTACTGTGTGGGATGGGCGTATCCAAAAGATCAACACGGGCCTTCATACAAACAGTTGCTACATCAAGACAACTGTGCGGCTCACCATCCTCAGGTAAAGGTATCAATGTGGATGGATTCAATGTTGTACATCGTTCTACCGTAAGGTGTGGTTGTGATAATAGCAAGGACATGCACGAAAGATGTCTTGCTGGGGACAAAAAGCTCATGTTTGTCTGCAACAGGAGTGCAGAAACTGCATGTGGAACTTTCAATGTCAGCTGATGGAATAGAACAACATTACTGCTACTTTGAACAGCCATAGAGGCTGCAATTACAGCTCGCACGCAGTGAGGCAATGCACTTGCTACTGTATCCAATTTGGAAGAATAGTAAGCCACTGGTCGTAATTTTGTACCATGTGACTGTACTAAGACACTTGTCATGAAATTATTTTTACAATCCACTGTTTGAGTAAATGGTTTACTATAATCTGGTAGTGTCAAAACTGTAGATGACACTAACATTTGTTTTACTTTTACAAAAGCTTCCTCAGCTTCTTTGTTCCATTCCAACACGGTTGACATTGAAATATCATCTTTATACATCAAATCAGAAAGTGGACTAGTCAATTCTGCATAGCAGGGAATCCATGCCCTGCAGTAATTAGTCAGTCCAAGAAATGACATCATCTGTCTTTCAGTTTGTGGTTTCGGAGCATATAAAATCGCTTCCTTCCTGTCAGACAGGATAGTACGCCCTGTGGCTGATAATTCATGTCCTAAATATTTTACTTTATCCCTACACAACTGAACTTTGTTTTTACTCACTTTGTGGCCATTATTAAATAAGAAACATAATAATGCTACTGTGTCAGTTATGCAGTTTTCTCGTGTGTCAGAGGCAATCAAAATGTCATCAACATACACTAATAGTTGGCTATCTGCCGGTGGAACGAAATTGGCTAAACATGCTGACATGACTTGAGAATAAATAGTTGGACTCTCTGCGTAACCCTGCGGTAATCTGGTAAATGTATATCGTTGTCCCTTAAAGGTAAAAGCAAACCAGAATTGACTATCTGGGTGTACTGGCACAGAGAAAAATGCATTACTTATGTCAATTACTGAGAAACTATTAGAATTTGGTCTCAGCGAATTTAACAAGGTGTGTGGATCTGGGACACATGGTGCTCTTTAATCACAGCAGCATTTACTGCCTGCAGATCTTGAATCATTCTCCACCCCACTGAGGGCGGAGCCTTTTTTACAGGAAATATGGGTGTGTTACATGGTGAATCTGGGCATGGCACTATTACTCCTGCTGTTAACAAATCCTCTATTACTGGCCTGATTCCTTCAATTGCATCAGGTTTCAATGGATACTGTCTTACACATGGTCTGTATTCTGTTTTTGGTCTTATAACTACAGGTTGTGCATTTTTAATCAGTCCTACGTCTGAAGGACCTGTTGTCCACAATCCTGATGGTACTGAAGAAAGAAGATCATCTTCTTCAGGACTCAACTGAAACACTCAGGATTATGAAGTGGACACATCAATATGTGTTCCAGCTGTCAGCACCAATGAGACATTAACTGGCACTTTATACAATTTAGTTGATGGGCTGAACTCCGTTCATGGTCCAACTCTGCTCCAATCAGTGGCTGACAAAGCTGTCATGACTATCAGTCCCAAATCTTGCCATTCTGTCAAATATGGTTTACAAAGTGACACATGTAATGGCATACCTGTGAATTTCAATTTTAAAACATCTTCAGTGGCACCTGTCACTGTTATGACAGCTGTGGAGTTGCCATCATGAATCAAATCTGTCATTGTCAGCTTCACAGGTGAAATGTCTTTCAATTTGTTTTCATAGTCACCATCCGGACCTGGAGGATCTTTATGCCACATTGTGACATGCAGGTCAGGTGGTGACATCTTTTGTTCAGGATGTTTCAGTAGGGCTGTTGCTTGCAAAACGACATCTTTACCCCATCCTGCAGCATCTTCTTCAGAAATGTCAAATGTATAGTAATAGTGGAATGTGGGGTCATCGCTTTCTTCTCTCACCATGTTAACACCACCTGTGCGCTTAACAACTAATTTCCCTTGTTCCACAATTATGGACAAGCCCAATGCAGTCAATCCGTCTCGTCCTAGCAGATTTACGGGACACTGTGGCATGTTCAACAATGGCATTGTACACGCCATTCCAAAGGGATCTTCCAAGGTTATGGGTTTCGTAATAGGGACGTCTGATGTTTGTCCATTTGCAGAGCGAACCCTGAAGGTTTCGTTGCTTAGTTTATGGACAGGTATGTTGTTATTACATGTGGTTCTACATGCTCCTGTGTCACAAAGAAATACCACTGGTTGTCCATTTACTAACAAAGTCACTTCCGGTTTTGGTACTGGATTTCCCAGTAAGGCACATAAATCCATATCGCACTCAGATTCGCTGTCTGAAGTGGTGCCATGGATTATGGAATCTAGTCATTGTGGATACTGTGGTTGTGGAGGATTATTCCGTTGTGGAATTCTTCCTGCTGTGCCATCAGCAGGTGGATTCGAACAATTTCTAGACATGTGTCCCTCTCTTCCACAGTTCCAACAAATCAGGGGACCACGTGGTGGCCCTCCCTGTCTGCGCTGCTGTTGTGGTTGCCATGGTCCTTGACGTTGTGGCTGTCCACCTTGTCTGTTCTGCCATGGCTTTTGGGGGCGTTTCCACTTCTTCTGCTGTCTTAAGTTACCCTGTTGGTAATATATTTCATCATCTCCTTGTGCTACATACACTCCTTTGTCGCTGTTACCTGTCTTTTTCTGCTTTAAGACTTCTTCTGCATGACAACAGTGGGTGTGTGTTTCTTCCAATGTGCCTGTAGGCAGTCCAATCCAATGTTTCTGTATCCAAGCTTTTATATCCTTGTTGGATTGCTGGATCAGAGCGTTTTTCAATTGTTGTTCATACACTGGTGTTCCTGGCACTATGCCACTGTGGACCTTAAATACACTCTCAAATCTGCATCTAAACTCTGTCCATGGCTCTCCTTCTTTCTGAGCTGTCCTGGTAATTTCAGTATAATTTATTTTTGGTCCTACTGCTAAGTCATAATGCTGTGGTTCGTCCTCTACCTGAGGATATAATGATTTTCCAGACGGTCCTGCCACCTGTTTCTGAGGTTCTTGTGGTTCTTGTTGTACTATTACATCTTCCTCTGCTTTCCCTACTCCTTTCTTTTTCCTCATTTTTTCTAGTCTCCTTTTCTCTGCTTCCTCCTCCCAAAACGCCACTAAATCTGCCCCTATTTTCTGCTTCTTTTTCTCATCACCTTTATGTTCCTCTTCTAACCTTTCCTTCAACTTCTGAATACTAGTCAGGTTCAGTCGTCCGTCAAAGTCATGTTTATTTATCCAGGTCTCCAATTTCTTAGTTGCCTTTGGATTTTTTGCTTCCATAAATTTCCAGTCGTCAGTTGATAAATTTCCCTTAATTTTAGACGTCTTTCCCCCCATTTTTATTATTATTCTTTGTTATAATTTGGACTTCAGACGGGGGCACACCTAGGGTGTTCTAAATCTGAAGTTTTCACTTTCTTTGGACGTGACAATTAATTTGCCGTCGTGTGGTTGATTCCTTTCACCTCCCCGTAGGAAGCGGAATCACTTGCCTCTGCATCCACACACACGGTTGTCACTTACGTTGTCCAAAGTATTACACTTTCACACTTTTATTCTCAAAACCGGTATTACTTCGTATTAAAACAGAGGAGTCCGTACCCTCCTTCCGGAATTTCACTACGTGCGTCCCTCGCAACCGTAGAGGAGTCCGCCCTCCTCGCGGAGTTTAACTGCTTTACATTAACAGACGATTCCACGCCATCGTTAACGGAGTTTAACTGTTTATGTGATCACTTTTATTCCCTACCGATACGCGTATATAAACAGAGGAGTCCGCACCCTCCTTCGGAATTTAACTACGTGCGTTCCTCGCCATCGTAGAGGAGTCCGACCTCCTTACAGAGTTTAACTGTGTTTCATTAACAGACGATTCTGTATCATCGCTTGCGGAATTTAACTGTTTATGTGATCTGATCACCACTCACTCAGTACTGTTACAAAGAAATTTTACTCACTGACTCGACTTCCTGTCTGTCTTCTTCGGGAAAATCTCGTCAACCAGACGATGCCACCGGCGGTCGACAATTGCAGACACGATCAATCGATCGGACCTTGGCCAAGGATTTACATCTGGACTTGGCGACCCCCGCCGGACACCTCCGGTATTGTTGAGATCCCGGACGAGCCCCAGTCAATGTTGGGTATTTTCTCCTCCAAACATTCTTAAAACCTTTAACAAGACAAACAGAGTCAAGAACCACCAGTGAGACAGAAAGTCAAATTTATCTCGCGAGGAGTGCAGTCAGGCTGTACACCAAAGCTACACTAAAGTCTGGCCTGCGCTCCTGCTCTTTTATTGGAGAAGCCCTAACCACATCATAAAACTTGTCCTAAGGGTGGGGGGGACAACGCAAGACAAGTTTCTTCCCGTGACATAAACACATACGTCAATAAGTGCAGCTGTAAGGAAAAACAGTTTCTTTCCTTTAATCTTATCGTCGAAGGCCAGCACATCCCGTTCGTTTGTTGCACTTATCATCTGTTCTGCATCTGCCTAGAGTGTCCTGTTCTTCACACTAAGCATCACATATCACAAGGCCATAAATTCACAACGGTCAAAATAACCTCCAGTTCTTTACTCCCAGTTCAGACTGACCCCAGCATGCTAAAACGAAGTTGAATAATATGTGCATTCTCAGGGTTATCTTAAGACTGGTGCAAAACAGCACAATAACGTTTTCATAAGAAAGAAGACAAAGGTACAAATGTTTAACAGTGATAAAAATATATATATATATAAAATCTTTAACAGACCCTGCTTGTGTTTTTTGGACTCTGCTCTCGTCTCTGCCTGTATACTCTATCTCACCATGCTTTTTGAACATTGCTTGTTTTTGACTACGCCTCAGCCCAGCATCTGTCTGTTACTCTGTATTGCTGCCTGCCTACACGTGTACTGAACCATTGCTTTGCCTCCAAATAAAGCCTTTTGATAATTCCCTCATCTCTGTCTGTGGGTCTGCATTTGTGTCCTCCACCTTTTGTGCCACTGGTTCAAGAATCCTGACAAACAGAAAACAAAAACTGTTCTGTGAAATGTTGTCAAATATATGTGGAAAATTCTGATGAACTTGTCAGAACTTGAAACTGATCATACTTGCCTTTCTGTTTGTTGGCTTACTTCTCTGAAGTCTTTTTGCTGATTTCTGTCAAACATGGGATGTGGATGAAGCTTGACCTCAGAATTACCCTTTAGAGGTTCGATTTCGCAAAGGTCAAGGAAAAGGAATTTGATTTTCTACCCAATGTTCTGGTATTGCTCCAGCAAGGTCAAACAAAAAGCGATCATTCCAGTGAAGGTCATTGGGGTCAAAGGTCAGATTTGCAGCAGGCAATTAATTGTGTCATTTACTGTTGAGCAGGCAGGTCAATGAATGAGGAGCTGTCCTACCAGCATGCAGACTTGGGTTAAAATCCTGCTCATGCTACCTATCTGTGTCCTTGGAAAACACACTTTATGTCCCTTGTCTCAGTCCACCCAGGTGTAAATGGGTACTGGTCTTGGCTGGGGCAGTAAACAGGAGGTATCATTATAAAGGTCTTTGAACATCTGGATGGAAATGCAACTCTTCTTTAAGTGGAAATTCTGTCCAAATCAAGGTGACCTTATCTGTATTGATGGCATTGATTGATGTCCCATCTATCTTCAATAGCCCTTAGCAAGTACTGTTGTGGAGTATTCACAAAAGAAATATCTATTTTAATTCTTCACCGATGTAGTTTAAGATATACAGGATTTGAAACAATGCTCTTTGGTTAAGAGTCTGACATGTGCTGCTTCCAAAACATTAAGCCTCCAGATTTAGGTTACACTCCTCCCTCCCACCGTCCAGATGATGCCATCTGTGAGAAAAGAACTGAGTGTGAGTGTAGCATTCAAATCAAACACTGAATGACTCATTTCACTGTTAATCCAGGATGTCCTCAGCCAGATAGTTTGACTGACACATTGCTGGTTTATGGATTTTAAAAAACTGAACTTATGAAATAGAAATGTTAAATTAAGAACAGACGTTTCTGCCTGTTATACATAAAACATTCCGGTGCACACCATGCCTTTTCATCACACTGAGTGAAAAATAGGTTTCAATTACTGACTCGGATCAAAATATGTGAATGTATCTGAAAAATTTAAGAAACTGTTGAAAAGACCCTTGTGGTTACTGTGAGGCACTAATCGGTAATCATATATCACCTTTCTATTGGCTATATGACATTTGACCTTGGGTGACTTTGAAAGGTCAAACTGAAGGTTGTAAGTGTTTATCACACATTGTTACATTTCAGTTGCAAAACAAATTTTTAATTTGTAATAAAACATTATGAATGTATACAAAACCATGTATTATAGTATCACTGAATCACAAAGAATTAATTTACATGAGTCTGTATCAAACATGTATAGTGCAGGTGTCACACTTAGTATGATATATAGTTGAGGCCATAACCAAATATTTTATTTCTTTAAGTTTTGTGAAAAATTATTAGCAACACATGCTGACTCGCAATGCTCAGAAGCATTTACACCGGCACTTGCCACACATACACTCCAAATGTAATGTTTTTTGTTTCAGGCATCAATCAACCCCTTTAACAATTTTTGTAATTATCAGTGTTTAGAATTTTTTTTTTTTTCTAATCCCAGGCCATATTCAAATCTCATCAAATTTGTCATAAATTGGTTCATTTTTACTTTTAGCAGGTAACAAATCACTAAGCAAACAGATAAAGGCACTGGCAGATCTAAGCTGCGCCAAAAATTAAATGGCTGTTACAACTTTCCAACTAAAAGTTTAACCCTCTGCAGTCCACACTCTAAGAAATAAAATGTAGAATTTAATTGATAAAGTTAAGGTAACTTTTCCACATAACTTTGTCAGTTAAGTACAAAACAATATTGGGATTTAAGTAATAATGTTTCATTTGATTTAATTAACTCTCTGGGGTCCGAGGGCATTTTTTGGACAGTTCACTCGCCTGGCATAAATGTTTTATTATTGCTGTTAACAGCTCTCCCTGCATCCCACAATCAAGTTTTATGTCTCTTTTTTCAGAACAACCTGTACTTTCAAAATATATATGCTACAGTTGTGTTTTATAAGTGTAATAAAGGTTTACAATCAGAAATAAGAAAGGAAAAAGTAAAGCGGCAAATAATTTTCCATACACATTTATTCAAAACACACAGCAAACTATAATAAACAACTGTATTGACACTTTATAAAGGTAATTTGGGCTCTTGTGTGAAAGACTGTACAACAAAAAGGTTCAAACAGTAAACACAAATGCACATTTTGAACAATATATACAAAATGTTCAATGCATTTTGTTTGTCTTCATCTCAAAGCAATTTCTGTCTGCTATTACATAAAGGTCACATCACAAACTTCTACTATGAAGCTAACTGTGTGTTTGTTCTCTCCTGCTCTGAAAGCAACATTTACACTTCGAGGGTCATTCAGCTTGAGGAGCAGCCCCTCCCCCTTGCTCCATTGATATGGTAAACAGTGCTTTACACCGGAGCGAGAGAGCTTGCCACAGGCTTATCCAGTAACATTCACAGGAAAACTAGTCGAGCAATCCTGATCCTACTTTTGTCGTGTTAATATGAAATAAGGAACTGTCAACATTGCTTTTACTTCAGCGATAGCTCCAGTGCTGGGAAAGCCTCTGGTTGGCACACAAACATCAGCTGACAAAGGAACAGTAAGTACCACAGAAGTTGGTGGAGACATTACGACATGCTGATGGGGACACCTTTCCCAACATCCGGGAGTTGGTGCTGTTGGGATGTGTATCTCCTGTGGGATCCAGTGAAGCAGAAAGTTCTTTCTCTGTCCTCCGACATGTGAAAACACATCTGTGAGCAAAAGTGTAGGAGGAGAGGTTGGCAGGACTGACCATGATTGCAATACACTACACAAAGGCCAAGGAACATAACATTGAGGATGTTCTCAAATGCTTCATTCAGGCTCACCCCATGGTGCCCCTTCTGCACTTCTGTGTTATTTGTGAACCAGGAAGATAAATCATCTTCAGCAACCCTAACCCAATATCTCCAACTTATGATGTGCTATTTCCAACTTTCTACTTGCCTGCCTGGTTGTTAGTGTGGAACCTGACTATTATGCAGTATTATGCAGAATATAAAGCAATACTATGACATTTGATGTCAGAAACTGAATTAATTTTTTATGTCATTCATCTCAACTTGTTAATAAAATTATAGCAATTGCTTGTTCCAAATGTCCAAAATGCATGCTTGAATTGCACCCATAATTTCAAAATTTTCCAGGGGAGCATGCCCCTGTACCCCCCTTCTCAACCCCCCATAAGAAACCTACATCTGCTCCTGAAGGGGAAACTGATTAACTATTAAACTGATAAACTGAGATTATTCATAAAAAGAGGTTCAAGTATGTAAGACAAAGACTACGTTTGGCGTTGTTGTTGTTGTGCTTTTTTGTTTTGGTTTTTTTTAATGAAAGTGACTTTCGTTTGTTTTATTTATTCATTGGTGACTACAGCTTCCATTCAAGGCAACAAAACCAATTTGAGGTTCTGTACTTTGCTCAAGGGCATTTCACTACACATATAGGAGTAGCTGGAAATAAATCCGAGACCTCTTAATGCACAACCCACTGCACCAAATGAGCTATGGTCACTCTAATCAAGCACGTAGCACAATGTAATTATAGTTTGATTAATTTAATTCTTCAAAGTGTAGTTTGTAAGCCACCTTTGTATTATATTTCTATATTTAAAAATCCAAATCAAGCATATTCGCACCACAGTTCTAGCCAGCAAGATTAAGATGATAATGATGCATCAGTAACCAAGGCTCTGTGGCTGCATAAAAATAAGACTGATGCCTCCTGAAATGAAATGCTGGGTGACAAATGGCTGTGATTGGATGAGAGCAGTAAATCTGAATAAATCCCTCATGGCTCAAGCTCTGATTTGGACCAGAGATTTGTTTGCAGTGTGAACTCTGCCCTGCAGAGATGACTGCTGCCACCGCACTTCTCTCGCCTGCAGCTGCTCAGCAAGGGGTTTGGTTCACTTGGATGAGGTTGGTTGGATTCCGCTTTTACATCCTCCTCCCTGCGTGGTGACCTGGAAAAACGTAAGATAAACCAAGTATGACAACTCCATTGTGGGATGAAAAATATGAGAGTCCCTGATGTTTAATAATGTGTGTGTTAAGTACATGGGTTAATTTGTGGTTGAAAGTGTCAATGTTTTTTTTTTTCAAAAAGACCATAATGACTAGAGTCTCCAAAGAAGAGATGACTGAGCTGATGCCTTTGGAAGAAAGACGTTACATACTGCATCATAAGACTGTGGAAGTTGGGATAGCATGGCAAAATGCAAAATGCAAAAAAAAAAAAACAAACAAAAAAAAAAAAAACATAGCGCAGTGCCTGTAGGAAGTTTGTATTCCTATAGAAAATTGAGAGCTTAAGTAGATTTTTCATGGATGGTCGTATGAGGCTGTGTTTGAAGGTGAGATGTACAAAGAGGCTCATTTACTCTTACGTAGTTTTAACAGACAAAGTGTGCATTTGTTAAGACATGGTTGACACTGAGATACAAACAGACATGTAAATGCAGTTATTTTAAGAAAAAGACAGATTCATCCAACATGGTCAGATATATACAGTGATGCCGGTAACGCGTTACTCTAATCTGACCACTTTTTTTTAGTAACGAGTAATCTAACGCGTTAATCTTTCCAAATCAGTAATCAGATTAAAGTTACTTCTCCATGTCACTGTGCGTTACTATTATTTTTCATTGTGGGTCGATAGCAGCATTAAACTTGGTCTGTGGGCAGGAGGTCGGGGTTCGACTGAACTGACCACTTTCAGTGAGCTGTGAGCTTTTCATCCGCGTTTTTTTGCAGCTGCTCGACTCGTCTCTTAAAGCACGGTGATCAGCACACCTGCACTGAGCTTTACAAAGACATTTTTATACTTTTTTCCTCCTTTATTTAGAGCTGAGCTGAGCCGCTCCGTATCTGCACAACAACTAACACTATTTTCCACTCAAATGCACCTAAACTCTTTCTGAGGACCACATGATGTGAAAACACAATAAAACTTTCTTACCTGTAAATCTGGTCACGTTTTCTGCATAAATAAATGTTATCCATTCTTTGTGCTCAAACGCCAAAGTAGGGGCGAATCCAGATGGAATGGGGGCGTGGGGGAGGGATGTGCCCCCCTCACAACACCCCTAGATTAAAGGTCCAGTTTTGAAGCCTTTTTTTACTACAACTACTAATACTACTTAAAATAATATTAATTTCGACAAGTAAAATATTTAGAGAGAATTTAAATGTTAGAAAAATGCTAGAATGAATTTAATAGTTACATTTATAAACAATGTAGGTTCGAAATTGCAAGTTTTACTGTTACAGTGCTGTCAACAGTTAAATATGAGGTCAAGAAAGAGGTCTTTATTTTACTTTTTATAAAACAAGTATTTATTTTCATTGAAGTCAAGAAAGGGTGACTATAAAGTAAGTTTTGGCAAAACAGGTATCATTGTCATGTTGAGGTGGCAGAGGGTTGTTGTCGGCAGCTGGGAAAAGTAACTAAAAAAGTAACTAGTAATCTAACTTAGTTACTTTTACAATTGAGTAATCAGTAAAGTAACTAAGTTACTTTTTCAAGGAGTAATCAGTAATCAGTAATTGGATTATTTTTTCAAAGTAACTGTGGCAACACTGGATATATATATATATATATATATATATATATATATATATATATATATATATATATATATATATATATATATATATATATATATATATATATATATACACACTCAACAAAAATATAAACGCAACACTTTTGGTTTTGCTCCCATTTTGTATGAGATGAACTCAAAGATCTAAAACTTTTTCCACATATACAATATCACCATTTCCCTATGCTCACAGGGGGTCGTTTTGACCATTGGCGTTTTTCCGTAATTATTGTATGGCCTTGCCTTACAATATAAGGCGCCTTGGGGCAACTGTTTGTTGTGATTTGGCGCTATATAAATAAAATTGATTTGATTTGATTTGAAATATTGTTCACAAACCAGTCTAAATCTGTGATAGTGAGCACTTCTCCTTTGCTGAGATAATCCATCCCACCTCGCAGGTGTGCCATATCAAGATGCTGATTAGACACCATGATTAGTGCACAGGTGTGCCTTAGACTGCCCACAATAAAAGGCCACTCTGAAAGGTGCAGTTTTGTTTTATTGGGGGGGGATACCAGTCAGTATCTGGTGTGACCACCATTTGCCTCATGCAGTGCAACACATCTCCTTCGCATAGAGTTGATCAGGTTGTCAATTGTGGCCTGTGGAATGTTGGTCCACTCCTCTTCAATGGCTGTGCGAAGTTGCTGGATATTGGCAGGAACTGGTACACGCTGTTGTTTACGCTGGTCCAGAGCATCCCAAACATGCTCAATGGGTGACATGTCCGGTGAGTATGCCGGCCATGCAAGAACTGGGACATTTTCAGCTTCCAAGAATTGTGTACAGATCCTTGCAACATGGGGCTGTGCATTATCCTGCTGCAACATGAGGTGATGTTCTTGGATGTATGGCACAACAATGGGCCTCAGGATCTCGTCACGGTATCTCTGTGCATTCAAAATGCCATCAATAAAATGCACCTGTGTTCTTCGTCCATAACAGACGCCTGCCCATACCATAACCCCACCGCCACCATGGGCCACTCAATCCACAACATTGACATCAGAAAACCACTCACCCACACGACGCCACACACGCTGTCTGCCATCTGCCCTGCACAGTGTGAACCGGGATTCATCCGTGAAGAGAACACCTCTCCAACTCAGACGATCTTGGAGGTGAACATGCTGGATGTGGAGGTCCTGGGCTGGTGTGGTTACACATGGTCTGCAGTTGTAAGGCTGGTTGGATGTACTGCCAAATTCTCTGAAACGCCTTTGGAGACGGCTTATGGTAGAGAAATGAACATTCAATACACGAGCAACAGCTCTGGTTGACATTCCTGCTGTCAGCATGCCAATTGCACGCTCCCTTAAATCTTGCGACATCTGTGGCATTGTGCTGTGTGATAAAACTGCACCTTTCAGAGTGGCCTTTTATTGTGGGCAGTCTAAGGCACACCTGTGCACTAATCATGGTGTCTAATCAGCATCTTGATATGGCACACCTGTGAGGTGGGATGGATTATCTCAGCAAAGGAGAAGTGCTCCCTATCACAGATTTAGACTGGTTTGTGAACAATATTTGAGGGAAATGGTGATATTGTGTATGTGGAAAAAGTTTTAGATCTTTGAGTTCATCTCATACAAAATGGGAGCAAAACCAAAAGTGTTGCGTTTATATTTTTGTTGAATATATATATATATATATATATATATATATATATATATATATATATATATATATATACACAAGGTCTATTAGAAAAGTATCCGACCTTATTATTTTTTTCAAAAACCATATGGATTTGAATCACGTGTGATTACATCAGACATGCTTGAACCCTCGTGGGCATGCAAGAGTTTTTTCACGCCTGTCGGTTACGTCATTCGCCTGTGGGCAGTCTTTGAGTGAGGAGTCGCCCACCCTCTCGTCGTTTTTTCATTGTTTAGGAATGGCTCAGAGACTGCTGCTTTGTTTGATCAAAATTTTTCCAAAACTGTAAGGCACAACTGAGTGGACACCATTCAATAAATTCAGCTGGTTTTCGGTAAAAATTTTAACGGCTGATGAGAGATTTTGGTCTGGTAGTGTCGCTTTAAGGACGGCCCACGGTGCCTGACAGCGATCTGCGCTTCGAGGCGGCAGCGTCTCACCGTTTCAAGTTGAAAACTTCCACATTTCAGGCTCTGTTGATCCAGGAAGTCGTCAGAGAACAGAGAACTTTCAGAAGAAGTCGGCATGAGGAGTTTATTCGGACATTCCATTGTTAACGGACATTTTGTAATGAAAGAACGTGCGGGCAGAGTCGCATGTCGGGCTGGACCCGACCGCGGGGGGTCGCGATAGGAAAAACACCTCCGTTGGAAACCTTAACGGGCAAGTTGGAACATGCCCAAGCTGTTAAACAATTTCTCAGTTACTCACTTGTTGAAAGCCATTAAAAGCCGCCTGAATTCTACAAATGGTTTTCAACACGGAGGTGTTTTTCCTGTCGCGGCGCACACAGATTTGCCGAGTCGTCACGGAAACGACTCGGCGAATTTGCGCGCACGTCTTTCATTACAAAATGTCCTTAAACAGTGGAATGTCCGCATAAAGTCCTCATGCCGGCCTCTTCTGAATCTTCTCTGTTCTCTCACGACATCCTGGGTGAATTAAGCCTTAAATTAGGATGTTTTCAGGTTGAAACAGGCCGACGACGGCGCCTGGAAGTACTGCACGACGTCCTGCTCTGTGCGAAGTCCTTACAGCGACAGAAACACCCCATAATCTCTCATCAGCCGTTAATCTTTTCACCGAAAACCATCTTAATTTCTCGAATAGTGTCCACTCGGATATTCCTCACAGGTCCAGAAAAAATGTTGATAAAGCAACGCGCGCCGTCTCGAGCAGCGTGTGAAACAAAGGAATTCAGCCGAGAGGGCTGGACCACATCTCACTTAAGGCCTGCCCACAGGGAAATGACGTCACCAACACGCGTGAAAAAACTCACGCATGCGCACGAGGGTTCAAGCATGATTGGTGTAATTGCATGTCATTCAAATCCATATAGTTAAAAAAAAAATAAAAGGGTCGGTTTATTATCTAATAGACCTCGTATATATATATATATATATATATATATATATATTATATATATATATATATATATATATATATATATATATATATACATATATATATATATATATATATATATATATATATATATATATATATATATATATATATATATATATATATATATATGAGATATAGGAAGAAATAAACACAGTTAGTGAACATAAAGCGCAAACATATGGATGTGAATACATAGTTATTGATAATGTGAATCAGGAACATTTAGGTTTGTTGTGAAATGTGTGGATAGGTAGTTGAACCACATTCCAGGATGAAAATCAGCACCTCCAAATCCGAGGCCATGGTTCTCGACCGGAAAAAGATGCTTTGGCCTCTTCAGGTCGGTAGAGTGTCCTTGCCTCAAGTGGAGAAGTTTAAGTATCTCGGGGTTTTGTTCATGAGTGACAGACGGATGGAGCGTGAGATCGATAGACGGATCGGTGCAGCATCTGCAGTGTTGCGGTCACTGTATCGGACCGTCGTGGTGAAGAGAGAGCTGAGTAGGGGGGCAAAGCTCTTGATTTACCGATTGATCTACGTTCCGATCCTCACCTATGGTCATGAGATTTGGCTCATGACCGAAAGAACGAGATCGCGAGTACAAGCGGCCGAGATGAGTTTCCTCCGCAGGGTGGCTGGGCGCTCCCTTAGAGATAGGGTGGGGAGCTCGGTCACTCGGGAGGAGCTCGGAATCGAGCCGCTGCTCCTCCACGTCGAAAGGAGTCAGTTGAGGTGGCTCGGGCATCTTTTCCGGATGCCCCCTGGACGCCTCTCTGGAGAGGTGTTCCGGGCATGTCCCACTGGGAGGAGGCCCCGGGGAAGACCCAGGACACGCTGGAGGGACTACATATCTCGGCTGGCTTGGGAACGCCTTGGGGTTCCCCCGGAGGAGCTGGGGGAGGTGTGTGGATCAGGAGGTCTGGGCGGCTTTGCTTGAGCTGCTGCCTCCGCGACCCGACTCCGGATAAAGCGGAAGAAAATGGATGGATGGATGGATGGATGGATGGATGGATGGATGGATGGATGGATGGATGGATGGATGGATGGATGGATGGATGGATGGATGGATGATTTTCAGAAGTGTTTTGAAAGCTCAATCTGGTTAGATTTCTTTTTTGAGGTAAAGGGTATGTATGGTGGAATATTGTAAAAAGTACAAATTTGTTTACATGATACAGACAGTTTCAGACATAAGGTGTTGTGGGAGCAGTGGCGGTTTTTGATAAGGGCCATGCGGGCCGTCGGCCTGGGCGGCATTTGTGGAGGGGCGGCACCATGGGGACAAGCACTTAAAAAAAAACTTCTCCACTGCAAAATGCTTGTGTAGAATTGGCAAAATGCCCCCCCCCCGCCACCGCAGGCAGCTGCAGGCATCCTTGCTTGCTGAAGCAGTGAGATGGTGAAAGAAAGGGGAGGAGCGCACCGTGCACAGAGGACAGTTCACTTCTGGGTTTCTCTAATGGGAGGGACAAGTGGGGGGGTTCATGGGCTAAAGTCAGTTACACCTCGACTTTCTTTCAAATAGCCCACATCTCATTCATAAAATTCTAAATACAGACTTATAATTACCTCCGCCAAGGAGGTTATGTTTTCAGTCACGTTTGTTTGTTTGTTTGTCTGTCTGTCAGCAGGATAACTCAAAAAGCTTTGAACGGATTTTGATGAAATTTTGTGGAGTGGTTAGAAATGACAAGAGGAACAAGTGATTAAATTTTAGTGGTGATCCGGATCACGATCCGGATCCCGATGCTAACGCGTTAGCATGTCTATGGCATTTTCAATGTTAAAAGTTAGCGTTAAGCAGTTGCAGCTGTCATCACGTTCAGGTGCATTTGTTTTCAAATTGTAATATTTCTTAAATTTATTTTTGTTTATATATTAATAATCTAATGATTATTATATACAATTTTAGAGAAAGAGACAAAAAGAAATAGATCACTGTGCCAAGGAGGGAATCTCTTTAGGGTCAGTGACCCTATGACCTTGTTTAGAGAAGTATTTCATAAATGTTAAAAAATTCATATATTTGCAGTTTAGTTGAATAATAAATTGAATTTTGTCTCTTATTTGTTTTTATCTATAAGCACATGCAATATCAGTATCAGTGCTCAGATGACAGTAGCTTCTGTGAAAGGTGCAAGTTGCAATAAACTGTGATGCCAAGCACTAAGGATACATGCTATGCAGTCACAGGAGATGAAACTTTTTTACTACTGAGCAAACATCATTGTTAGACTTTTTTAGGTTCAATGATTCCACGGCGTGTAGATGTTATGGCGTCAGTGACCCCATGGCCTTGGCGGAGGTTTGCACTCTCTGAGTGCTTCTAGTTCCTGCACGTTTTTCTGAATTGTGTGATATGTCTTGCCACACAGAGAGGATTCAGCTTTATCCCCAGCAGGGCGCAGCCAAATTCTCTGTGTGTGCAGCAGGAAACTGGACAGGCGCTCTCCTCCCATGCGATCTGCTCAGCTTTGGCTCCGTCCACTTAGAACGTAGCATAAAACCAGAACTCTGCACCACATTTCTCTGCGGATCACGCAGCAAACGAAGCAGGTAGCCAGTTTATGAAATAAAAGGCATAATAATAGTATTAATAATAGTTTGCCTGTTTGTAAAGAGGGCTTAGAACTTATGCTGTGTTCACATTACAAGCTGAAGTGACTGAATGTGACCCTTTTTTCTGTGCCTGCAAGAGTGTGTTTTTTACAATAATTTTCCAACAGCTGGCAGCTCTTTTTGTTGTCATGTACACTGACAAAAATAATAATAATGATGATATTTAAAATTAGGGTTACCTTCATAATTAACTGGTTTATTTAATGGAGAAAAAGAATAACATTTGATTTCATTGGCATGGGAACGCTAGTAACATTTAAGTTTAGATTCCTGTTTGATCCACAGATGAAGACCAAAAATTGGGAGGAAAAAAAGGCAAATACTACATGATCAAATTTCTGTCAAACCTGAAACTTTTGCAGATTAGTTAATGCTACGTATTTACACATTTACACATTTAGCCTAATATAATCTTTATTTAAGGTAAGTAGGTCAAGTGAGAACCAGTTCTCATTTAATATGTGCAATAGTGCATGATTGTTATTGTTGCATTTTTCATTGTGAAATTCTCCTCATATTCTCTGTTGGGACTGCAGGCAGACCAATCCCACATCGGTATCTACTTTTCCCACAGCCAAGCCCTTGTAAGGTATGCAAAATATTGTTTTATATTGTACTGTTTATAAATGCATGGATGTGTCTGGGAAACATGTTCTCTTGCTCTAAAATCTTAATGTACAGTGCATCTGGAAAGTATTCTCAATGCTTCACTTTTTCAACATTTTGTTATGTTACAGCCATATTCCAAAATTGAGTGATTTTTTTTCCCCCTCAAAATTCTACTCACAACACCCCATAATGACCATATTAAAAAATGTAGTGTTTTTTTTGTTTGTTTTTTTTTGTGTGTTTGTTTGTTTGTTTGTTTGTTTTACAAATTACTGTTAAAAAAATCACATGTACATAAGTATTTACACCCTTTGCTCAATGCTTTGTTGATGCACCTTTGGCAGCAATTACAGCCACATGTCTGCTTGAATATGTTGCCACAAGCTTGATGCACCTATCTTTGGGCAGTTTTGTCCATTCCTCTTTGCAGCACCTCTCAAGCTCTATCAGGTTGGATGGGGAGCATTGGTGCACAGCCATTTTCAGATCTCTCCAGAGATGTTCAGTCGGATTCAGGTCTGAGCTCTGGCTGGGCCACTCAAGAGCAATCACAGTTGTCCTGAAGCCACTTCTTCGATATCTTGGCTGTGTACGTAAGGTCATTCTCCTACTGAAAGATGAGCAGTCGCCCCAGTCTGAGGTCATGAGCGCTCCGGAGCAGGTTTTAATCCAGGATGTCTCTGTACATTGCTGTATTCATCTTTCCCTTAAACCTGGCTAGTCTCCCAGTTCATAAAAAAAACATCCCCATAGCATGATGCTGCTACCACCATGCTTCTCTGTGGGGATGGTGCCTGGTGTCCTCCAAACATAACACCTGGCATTCACGCAACAGAGTTCCATCTTTGTCTCATCAGACCAGAGAATTTTGTTTCTCGTAGTCTGAGAGTCCTTCAGGGGCGTCTTGGCAAACTCCAGGTGGGCTGCCATGTGCCTTTTACTAAGGAGTGGCTTCCATCTGGCCACTCTACCGTACAGGCCTGATTGGTGGATTGCTGCAGAGATGGTTGTCTTTCTGGAAGGTTCTCCTCTCTCCACAGAGGAATCCTGGAGCTCTGACAGCGTGACCATTGGGTTCTTTGTCAACTCCCTGACTAAGGCCCTTCTGCCCTGAACGCTCAGTTTTTGATGGACAGCCAGCTCTAGGAAGAGGCCTGGTGGATCTGATCTTCTTCTATTTACAGATGATGGAGGCCACTGTGCTCATTGTGGCCGTCAAAGCAGCAGAAATGTTTCTGTACCCTTCCCTAGATTTGTGCCTTGAGACAATCCTGTTTTGGAGGTCTACAGAAAATTCCTTTGACTTCATGCTTGGTTTGTGCTCTGACAACTGCCAACTGTGGGACCTTATATGTAGACAGGTGTGTGCCTTTCCAAATCAAGTCCAATCAGGTGGACTCCAATTAAGTGGTAGAAACATCTCAGAGATGATCAGTGGAAACAGGATGCACCTTAGCTCAATTTTGAGCTTCAGAGCAAAGACTATGAATATTTATTTATGGCAGGCCGTTTGGTCAAAAACAGTTGGACACAAATGGAAGGATCAATCAAACAGCTCTGGTTAGTAAAAGGCTTTACTGGCGTGTATAGCAGAGGAACAAAAAATATCAGGCTTAAGGCATGGTCGTTCAAACAGGCAGGAGGTCAGGAACACAACAAGGCAGGCAGGACTATGGAACACAAACAAACAGAGCTGGAGAGAAGGCACAAGGCGCATTAATCTGGCGAGGACCAACTGCACCCAGTGAACCTTATACAAGGGCTGTCAATAAAGTATAGGTCCTTTTTATTTTTTTCAAAAACTATATGGATTTCATTCATATGTTTTTACGTCAGACATGCTTGAACCCTCGTGTGCATGCGTGAGTTTTTCCACGCCTGTGGGTGACGTCATCCGCCTGTGAGCACTCCTTGTGGGAGGAGTTGTCCAGCCCCTCGTCGGAATTCCTTTGTCTGAGAAGTTGCTGAGAGACTGGCGCTTTGTTTGATCAAAATTTTTTCTAAACCTGTGAGGCACATCGAAGTGGACACGGTTCGAAAAATTAAGCTGGTTTTTGGTGAAAATTTTAACGGCTGATGAGAGATTTTGAGGTGATACTGTCGCTTTAAGGACTTCCCACGCAGTGGGACGTCGCGCAGCGCTCCCAGGCACCGTCGTCAGCCTGTTTCAAGCTGAAAACCTCCACATTTCAGGCTCTATTGATCCAGGACATCGTGAGAGAACAGAGAAGTTTCAGAAGAAGTCGGTTTCAGCATTTTATCCGGATATTCCACTGTTAAAGGATATTTTTTTAATGAAAGACGTGCGGACGGGTCGGGACGCAGACGGCGCGGTGCGGCAGCACAGGAAAAACATCTCCGTGTTGATAACTATTTGTAAAATCCAGGCGGCTTTTGATGGCTTTCAGTGGAGTGAGTATCTGAGAAATTGTTTAACAGTTGGGCATGTTCCAACTTGTCCTTAAGGCTTCCAACAGATGTGTTTTTCCTGTGGCGGAGTGTCGCGGCGGCTGCGAGCCGACGCTGCAATCCATCCGCACGTCTTTCATTAAAAAAATCTCCTTTAACAGTGGAATATCCGGATAAAATGCTGAAACCGACTTCTTCTGAAACTTCTCTGTTCTCTCACGACGTCCTGGACTTTTGGACAGTATCATCTGTGGGTGATGTGGAAGAAATTTGAAGTGCATTGGACAAAATCCCTAGGAGGAGTTTGTTCAAATACAACATGTGGAAATCACACCAAAATGAGAAGAAAATTCAAAATGGCCAACTTCCTGTTTGGTGTAGACCCATGGTGCAAGAGACTTTTTTGTACGTCTATGCAAGTTACACATGTGTACCAATTTTCATCTCCCTACTCCAAAAAACCCCTATGGGGAGGGGTTTTTGAAAGTTTCAAGGGGGGCGCTATTGAGGCATTTTGCCCCGCCCATGGGCGATGCCCCTATGAATTGTAAGAGGTTGCCGTGCTCGACCTGTGTATCAATTGTCATGATGATGTGACAAAATTAAAGCCATCAAAAGGAAGAACGTAATTTCATGGCGAATGGGCAATATTCGGCACGCCACCACACGGACGCCGTTACTCGTAACTTCACGGCGTTCATCGCCTACGTTCACCAATGTGTTGTGCATGTTTTAGAAGTGGAATGAAGTTGATTGGGTTACGTATGTGACATCAGGACCGCTTAAAGTAAAAAGTGGACATTTTCCACCACCACCGGGGGGCGCTATGGCGCAGTTGGGAACTTAATAATATGTAGACGTTCAGGGTGGAGCCCTCATCATGTCCAGCAATTTTGAAGGCTCTACGATTAAGTATGTGGGCGTGACAGCCGTTCAAAGTGAAATGGCGTGCTTGCCAAAGTTTGACGACTCCTAGCAGCCACGCCTTTTGACTTAATTAAAATCTTTTGATAACTTTTGATCACCATTGTGTTGTGATGATTTTGAGCAAATTTGAAGACGATCGGATGAAATCCCTAGGACGAGTTCGTTCAAATATAAGTAGTGGAAATGGCCAAAAATGGCAAAAATTTGCTCAAAATCTAAATTTAAAATCAAAATGGCCGACTTCCTGTCGATATGTCACCATGACAGTAAGAGACTTTTTCGTGCGTCCTGGCATGGTAAATATGTGTATCGAATTTCGTTAGGCTACGACAAAAAAAGCCCAATGCGGAGGGGTTTTTGAAAATGTCTAGGGGGCGCTCTTTCGCGATTTTTCTGCGACCATGTGCGACGCCCCAAAATACTGAATTTCGGATCCGGCCGGACGACTTTGGAAAGTTTGGTGAGTTTTTGAGCATGGGAAGAAGGCCGAAATTTCAATTTCAAAAGTGGCAAGAATAATAATAATAATAATAATAATAATAATAAACAGCACAATTACAATAGGGTCCTCGTAGGACGTTGCCTACTCGGTCCCTAATAACAATAAACAGCGCAATTACAATAGGGTCCTCGTAGGACGTTGCCTACTCGGGCCCTAAAAATAATATAGCACCTTCAACTGCACCACAGACTAAAACAGTTAAATGTGGTTTATTAAACATTAGGTCTCTCTCTTCTAAGTCCCTGTTGGTAAATGATATAATAATTGATCAACATATTGATTTATTCTGCCTTACAGAAACCTGGTTACAGCAGAATGAATATGTTAGTTCAAATGAGTCAACACCCCCGAGTCACACTAACTGTCAGAATGCTCGTAGCACGGGTCGAGGGGGAGGATTAGCAGTAATCTTCCACTCCAGCTTATTAATTAATTAAAAACCCAGACAGAGCTTTAATTCATTTGAAAACTTGACTCTTAGTCTTGTCCATCCAAATTGGAAGTCCCAAAAAACAGATTTACTTGTTGTTATCTATCGTCCACCTGGTTGTTACTGTGAGTTTCTCTGTGAATTTTCAGACCTTTTGTCTGACTTAGTGCTTAGCTCAGATAAGATAATTACAGTGGGCGATTTTAACATCCACATAGATGCTGAGAATGACAGCCTCAACATATTATTAGACTCAGTTGGCTTTGCTCAAAATGTAAATGAGTCCACCCACCACTTTAACCATACTTTAGCTCTTGTTCTGACTTATGGTATGGAAATTGAAGACTTAACAGTATTCCTTGAAAACCCCCTTCTGTCTGATCATTTCTTAATAACATTTACATTTACTTTAATGGACTACCCAGCAGTGGGGAATAAGTTTCATTACAGTAGAAGTCTTTCGGAAAGCGCTGTAACTAGGTTTAAGGATATGATTCCTTCTTTGTTATGTTCTCCAATGCCATATACCAACACAGTGCAGAGTAGCTACCTAAACTCTGTGAGTGAGATAGAGTATCTCGTCAATAGTTTTACATCCTCATTGAGCACAACTTTGGATGCTGTAGCTCCTCTGAAAAAGAGAGCTTTAAATCAGAAGTGCCTGACTCCGTGGTATAACTCACAAACTCGCAGCTTAAAGCAGATAACCCATAAGTTGGAGAGGAAATGGCGTCTCACTAATTTAGAAGATCTTCACTTAGCCTGGAAAAAGAGTCTGTTGCTCAGTGATGCCGGTATTTGGTTAGACTCTTTCTCTCCGATTGTTCTGTCTGAGTTATTTTCATTAGTTACTTCCTCCAAACCATCAACATGTCTATTAGACCCCATTCCTACCAGGCTGCTCAAGGAAGCCCTACCATTAAATAATGCTTCAATCTTAAATATGATCAATCTATCTTTATTAGTTGGCTATGTACCACAGGCTTTTAAAGTGGCAGTAATTAAACCATTACTTAAAAAGCCATCACTTGACCCAGCTATCTTAACTAATTATAGGCCGATCTCCAACCTTCCTTTTCTCTCAAAAATTCTTGAAAGGGTAGTTGTAAAACAGCTAACTGATCATCTGCAGAGGAATGGTCTATTTGAAGAGTTTCAGTCAGGTTTTAGAAACAGCATTAGTGAAGGTTACAAATGATCTTCTTATGGCCTCAGACAGTGGACTCATCTCTGTGCTTGTCCTGTTAGACCTCAGTGCTGCTTTTGATACTGTTCACCATAAAATTTTATTACAGAGATTAGAGCATGCCATAGGTATTAAAGGCACTGCGCTGTGGTGGTTTGAATCATATTTATCTAATAGATTACAATTTGTTCATGTAAATGGGGAGTCTTCTTCACAGACTAAGGTTAATTATGGAGTTCCACAAGGTTCTGTGCTAGGACCAATTTTATTCACTTTATACATGTTTCCCTGCATTTATTTCCTCTAGGCTGGACTATTGTAATTCATTATTATCAGGTTGTCCTAAAAGTTCCCTGAAAAGCCTTCAGTTAATTCAAAATGCTGCAGCTAGAGTACTGATGGGGACTAGAAGGAGAGAGCATATTTCACCCATATTGGCCTCTCTTCATTGGCTTCCTGTTAATTCTAGAATAGAATTTAAAATTCTTCTTCTTACTTATAAGGTTTTGAATAATCAGGTCCCATCTTATCTTAGGGACCTCGTAGTACCATATCACCCCAATAGAGCATTTCGCTCTCAGACTGCAGGCTTACTTGTAGTTCCTAGGGTTTGTAAGAGTAGAATGGGAGGCAGAGCCTTCAGCTTTCTATAGACTTAGACTGCTGGGGGGTTCCCATGATGCACTGAGTGTTTCTTTCTCTTTTTGCTCTGTATGCACCACTCTGCATTTAATCATTATTGATTGACCTCTGCTCTCTTCCACAGCATGTCTTTTTCCTGATTCTCTCCCCTCAGCCCCAACCAGTCCCAGCAGAAGACTGCCCCTCCCTGAGCCTGGTTCTGCTGGAGGTTTCTTCCTGTTAAAAGGGAGTTTTTCCTTCCCACTGTCGCCAAGTGCTTGCTCACAGGGGGTCGTTTTGACCGTTGGGGTTTTTCTGTAATTATTGTATGGCTTTTGCCTTACAATATAAAGCACCTTGGGGCAACTGTTTGTTGTGATTTGGCGCTATATAAATAAAATTGATTTGATTTGATTTGATCTGATGATGCAAGCACCAAATTCGTTGCAAATGCTTCTGACCTTTCCTGATGCCATCGTGGTGGAGAGGTTTGTGTGTCCTTGTGAACCTGATAGCTGTGTTGTCTGAAGCCTACGTGCTCCTGGTAGGTTCTTCTATGGCAAATTAGTCTCAGGCGAGGTGCCAGACTCAGAATGATTTACAAAGACACCATGGGCAATCAAGGCAGATGAAATGTGGCCCGGCCTGGAGGAAGCCTGGAGATATGCCTGGACAGAGGGCCTGTCAGCGAGTGCCTGGTGGCCAGGCTTGCCGTGGAGCCTGGCCGTGCACAGATGGCAAAGGCAAAATGGACTTTCCATCTCCACTTTCTGGGCTCACCACTTGCAGAGGGAACTACTGGGGTTTTGCCCGCTGTCCCATTGGTGGCAGTGAAAGTTGAGGGCCTCAACGGACCAGATCAGACTTGGTGATGACAGGTGTCTCCTGAGCTGTGTGTCTTCACAGCAGGTGCTGCCTGGAGATGTGAGAAGAGATCATGCCTCTGGTTAAAAGAAACATTGAGCCTCGGTACCTGTGTCACAGTGCAGTGCCTGATGGGATTGGCAGCGAGCTGGAATGTGTAACCAACAACACGCTGTCCGCCATCATCCGCCAGCTCAGCAGTCTGAGTAAGATTGCATTTACTTCTGTTCAGCAACGTTTGTTAATTTTTTACCTGTACAGGTATGTCAGTATGTCACACAAGCAAAATCTTCTGCAAAAATATGACTCTCAAGAACTGATCTTTTCTTGTTGCACTGACTGCATTTCTGTGAATGTTCATACTCCTGATGGAGAATGTGGGACGGATCACAGAGTATTTTCTGTGCTTGCCTATAGACAGATTGCTCATAGATGGGCTGAAGGGGAAGGTTTCTAGTCCTCTCCATAACCGTCATGGCAGTCTGCACCAGATGAGAAAACTTTGATTTTAACTGAACTGATAAGTTCCCATACCATGCTGCCATCCCATATCCAATGATGCTCTCCAACACTGCCCAATAAAATAAAAACATAACAAAAAAGTAAAAAATACAGTCTTTGCTGTAAACATGCACACAAATTATCAATATGGGTTTCCCAACTAAACAGATTATCTAAGTGAACACCTAGATATCTATAAGAGCTTACCTGATGGGTTTTTTTTTATCCTGACCTCTAGTAATACTGTGAGAAATCTTGGAGTCATTTTTGATCAGGATATGTCATTCAAAGCGCATATTAAACAAATATGGAGGACTGCTTTTTTGCATTTACGCAATATCTCTAAAATCAGAAAGGTCTTGTCTCAGAGTGATACTGAAAAACTAATTCATGCATTTATTTCCTCTAGGCTGGACTATTGTAATTCATTATTATCAGGTTGTCCTAAAAGTTCCCTAAAAAGCCTTCAGTTAATTCAAAATGATGCAGCTAGAGTACTGACGGGGACTAGAAGGAGAGAGCATATCTCACCCATATTGGCCTCTCTTCATTGGCTTCCTGATAATTCTAGAATAGAATTTAAAATTCTTCTTCTTACTTATAAGGTTTTGAATAATCAGGTCCCATCTTATCTTAGGGACCTCGTAGTACCATATCACCCCAATAGAGCGCTTCGCTCTCAGACTGCAGGCTTACTTGTAGTTCCTAGGGTTTGTAAGAGTAGAATGGGAGGCAGAGCCTTCAGCTTTCAGGCTCCTCTCCTGTGGAACCAGCTCCCAATTCAGATCAGGGAGACAGACACCCTCTCTACTTTTAAGATTAGGCTTAAAACTTTCCTTTTTGCTAAAGCTTATAGTTAGGGCTGGATCAAGTGACCCTGAACCATCCCTTAGTTATGCTGCTATAGACTTAGACTGCTGGGGGGTTCCCATGATGCACTGTTTCTTTCTCTTTTTGCTCTGTATGCACCACTCTGCATTTAATCATTAGTGATCGATCTCTGCTCCCCTCCACAGCATGTCTTTTTCCTGGTTCTCTCCCTCAGCCCCAACCAGTCCCAGCAGAAGACTGCCCCTCCCTGAGCCTGGTTCTGCTGGAGGTTTCTTCCTGTTAAAAGGGAGTTTTTCCTTCCCACTGTAGCCAAGTGCTTGCTCACAGGGGGTCGTTTTGACCGTTGGGGTTTTACATAATTATTGTATGGCCTTGCCTTACAATATAAAGCGCCTTGGGGCAACTGTTTGTTGTGATTTGGCGCTATATAAAAAAACTGATTGATTGATTGATTGATCATGAACTGGAGTCTGGTCCCCAACAGATTGAGGATCTAGAACAGGGGTGGGCAATCATGTGCCATGAAAGGCCGAAGCACTGCAGGTTTTCCTTGTTACCAGTCACCTCAGCAGGTGATTTCATTAATGTTCAAGTGTTTCAGCAGGTAATTTCTTTGACGATCAGGTGTTTATGTTCAAGGCAGAAGTCAGTAACCCACCTGCTGAGGTGATTGGTTGCAAGGAAAACCTGCAGTGTCTCAGCCCTCGTTGCCAGCCCCTGATCTAGAACCATCTTCTGTGTTTTATTTAGTTGAAAGATGCTGTGCACACAAATATTCTTACCATTGCATGAATGGAAAACACTGAAAAAAGATTGCATTTAGCTTCCTGGTATCATGGAAGTATTTTTACATACATGTAGTGGAGACATTCAATAGAGTGAAATGTATTTGCCAAAAATGCACGTTACATGACGTCACTCATACAATGGGACAAATAATGAATGTCAGGTGACATACAATCCACCAATCAAATGACAAGGATCTATAGGCATCATATAATGCAGGTTTTGTCAGATACTTTCCATGAATATGACAAGCTGAGCTTCTTCTGGGATCACTAAACTGGACAATCTCCACAAATATTACACAAGTAATGAATGTTTATGAGTTCAATGGTACGTTCCATCTTTCACCAAATTAAATATTCGTACAATTGAAAGAATAATAAAACATTTATTATTTGTTTTATATAATGGTGAAAATACATCCCTGTCATTTGATATTAAAAGGGACTTACATTTTGGTGTTCGTCACTGGTGCTTTGAAGTCAACAGTTAAAACACAAACTTTAAATAGGAGTCTAAAATTGGTCTCAGTCAGCTTGCACAAAACAGTTCTGACGATGTAGTCCGTGATGCTGTGCACTGATTTCGTGTACAGATTGGCATGTGTTTTTCTCACTCCAGCAAAAAATAGCATCAGGAATTTGTCCAGCTTTTCCTCCTAACTTCATCCTATCAGCTCTTCATGTCTCCAGACGACTTACAGCGTAGTGGAATTTTTGTGTGTGTGTGTGTGCGTGTGTTAGAAGAATTAGCACCGTCAATTAGCTGCTTCAAATCGTCATCCACCAGCAAAACAAACTCTGCCATGTTTAGTTAAACACCGTCGCCGGTAGTGTGAGCATGCACGGTGGTCGGGGCATGCAATAGTACATTTCATATAGTACCAAAATTGCATGCTAGAAAAGAACTATTGCACAGTAAATTAAACACAGCGGCAAATGGTACGAATAATCCATGTCATGTGACATACAACCCACCAATCAAATGACAAGGATCCATAAGTGGTTAAGGTGTTGGGCGGGCTTGAGTCCAGAAGATCATGGCATGGATTCAAATCCCTGCCTAACTGGAAAATCACTAAGGGCACTTGGGCAAGGCCTTTAATCCCCTATTGCTCCCGGTGTATAGTGAGCGCCTTGTATGGCAGCACCTTGACATCAGGGTGAATGTGAGGCATAATTGTAAAGCGCTTTGAGCGTCTGATGCAGATGGAAAAGCGCTATATAAATGCAGTCCATTTACCATTTTACCATTTACTATTG
This sequence comes from Thalassophryne amazonica, assembly GCF_902500255.1. Classification (NCBI taxonomy): domain Eukaryota; kingdom Metazoa; phylum Chordata; class Actinopteri; order Batrachoidiformes; family Batrachoididae; genus Thalassophryne; species Thalassophryne amazonica. The sequence continues at coordinate 78,832,424 of NC_047111.1, read as the reverse complement.
GTTCAATAAGAGATAGAGGTTTCTGATGTGAATTCAGTAAATCATGGAATTAAAAAAATTTAAATATTAATTATTTATTGTATTTTAAAAGAATTCTCATGCAAAAAGGGATCAGATCTCAGCTTGTGTCTCCCATACACCTTCTGTAAAACTGGCTGAAATTTCATGTCATCTTCTAAAGAAAATCCTGTGTGGGTAAAGGGAGCACCTGTGGGTTGTATGATTAGTGTGCTTGTGCGTGTACAAACACATGATGAGATTTAGTGAAGTTACAGGAGCTTAGAGCTAAAGCTTTGTGTCACAGAGGCAGATAAGAGCTTCAGTGGGTGGAAACACAAACAGAGATGGTCTAATGACGGCTTTATGGACCTGTTTGAACTGGGCCCATCATGTTTTGCTGTGCGGCATTCAATCGCTCAGTGCATAATCCCGCCATTGATTGAGAATTCACATCTGATTTAAGTGCACACAGCTGTAGATCAAAATATACAACAGATTATTGTCAAAATTCATATGGTTTTTTGCATGAGACAACCCATATTTTAAGCTCTGTTTTATCCGCAAGCACATTCAGGCGCCCAAATATTTATGAACTTTGAGTGATGTCACCTCTGTAAAAGCAAACATCTCCCACTTTTCTTTCCATTCATATCTACAGGTAAACATGCAGAGGATGTTTTCGGGGAGCTTTTTAATGAAGCCAACACTTTTTATGTGCGCGCAAACTCTCTCCAGGACCGCATTGACCGCTTAGCCATGAAAGTCACCCAGTTGGATTCTGGTGTGGAAGAGGGTAAACATTTTTGACAGATGCATGCTGGGGAACAGTGGATCAGAAATGTTGTTTTGTGGCAGCATAATCACATTATGCATAGGTTTAGGTCATTCTATTATGGATTTAATACAGCAAGTTATTATTTATAAGGCTGTGTTATTTATGTCCCCCAAGTGTAATTTACAGGTGTTTCAAAACGATTTTAAAATTTGAACACTGATTCACGGGGCAGAGTGAATCAACTTAGAATATAATAAAAAACACATGATTATAAAGATTTCTTCATAATTATTAAATATATGCTAATGCATATACAAACTATAATCCAGCAAACCAGCTATGTAATGTGTGAGTGTCTTATATAGTGATAAAAGTCCTTTAGAAACTATAAACTACTATAAATACAACAGTTCTGTTCAAACGTGAAAACATTTGTTTATATACATAAATTATAGAATTAATTCATGGAAAAATAAATGTATAAGCTTCAACAAGTAATATTTGTCATCCACTTGATACTGGGGCTTAGTAAATCACTTTCTAGACTGATTCACTGTGCCCTGGGTCCATGTGACACACATAAGTCATGTTACCAAATAGCTGATAGTCTGGAGAAGACATAACACATGCTCATCAGTTGGACAGGGTAGTCTTCTAACTAATAACTATTTTTTGGGGAGAAATAAATACAAAGACACTGACATCCACAAAATTTACTTTTGATAGGAAAAAACTGACTTTAGTTCTGCCACTTAGTTTTACCCTTAATGTACAACCCCAATTCCAGTGAAGTTGGGACATTGTGTAAAATGTAAATTAAAGCAGAATACAATGATTTGCAAATCCTCTTCAACCTATATTCAATTGAAT